>NC_143015.1:32739248-32854248 GCF_055824585.1 Amblyomma mixtum
CTCAGCAGTGCCATTTTAACGTAAAAATAGCAGAAAATCCTCCTGAAGGTCGTTAAGAAGGTGACCTAGAACAAACTCCCTTCTCTCACATTCCCCAAATTGGAGAACATAAAGCGAGAACTGTCTTTTACTCATCATTGCAAGTCTGAATGCTACCAGTTCACCCGGATATCGTTTGTACAGATAGCGATTTCTAAAGACCTCTTTCACCCTGATTCGCATACCCTTCTTTAATGAGGTTCAACAGAGCAACATTCTCTTTCAGAGGAGCCAAGTCAACGGCAAGTTTTCAGTTGAGAAGAGTAGCTGCTTAGGCTGGCTTTTACATAGTTTCATAGGAAGGAATGGCGCGGCAGAAACGATGCCAATGCTGACGTCGTTTAGCACGTAGACTACGGTGCCGCAATGCCAGAAGTGGCAGTGCTTTGTTTCTAGGCACGTTACCGAATACTATAGCCCCGTTTAGCAGTAGTTAATAATTAGCGACAAATTATACCTTGGCTTCATATCCCCGCATGGAAGCAATTTTGATGTATTGAATTCTGACTTTCGCACGTCAGAGCAGATTGCATTGATAGGCGCATATGCGTCGTTCATCTGTACCGTTCAGAGCTGCATGTTTAGGGCATGTAGGTGCATGGTATGCAGGTAGCCGTGTGGAACATGACAAAGGCAAAAAAAATAGGCTACATACGTTGCCGCTGGGAAAAGGTGTTTTGTAATCCCATCTGACTCAGTGCTCATGTAGGACCAACTTTGCATTCGCGAGGCACTACAGCCGTGAACTGAAAGCGAAAATACTCTTTCCTTTTTCCTGCAGTTAGAATCCAACAGTTTTTGACGTATTTTTAGTTACAAACTTCCGCTTATACCAACATGCCTACTTCAAGCAAGATGTACTTCTGAAAGTAGGTGGTTGCGGATCTCAAGGTCTGTGTGATTGCCTTAGATCAAAAACAGACGAAACTCCCACATCGTTGCAAAGATGTTGGGCTTAAGACCAACTTCCTGTATGTCACACGTGATTGCATCAGAATATGAAGTAAAGTACAGGTACCTCGACATAATGCAAAATCATTTCCTGCCTCATGAGTGGCGTTTACAGGACCTATCAGTAGAGAGAAAAGAAATTCGCCAGCAGTGAGGTTTGAAACTAGGGCGTTCGTGTTTCAGGCGGGCACGCAACGCATACGCCACGAAGGGTTTATTTATTTATTTATTTATTTATTTATTTATTTATTTATTTATTTATTTATTTATTTGTTTTTATTTCGCATACCCTCAATCACCGAAGCAATGTAGAGGGGAGTGGGTTACAAAAAGTAAAAACAGATTATGAAAGCGGCAGGTATATTGTCACGATGTAGTGACGGCAGTCCAGCGGTCAGGAAGACACCAACAAGTCTTGTAAACGAAGCTCTTTATTTGGGCTGACTTACGCCCGCAAAAGAACTGAATCACTCGGTGGCGGCGTAAGCAACAAACGAGCTCGTCAGTCGTCGAACTATGAATGCCCGCTGCTCGCGGCATCGTTCAATTTAAAGCCGGCAAGGAAACTTCGAGATAACAGGTCGACACCATCTAGAGTAATCTGGAAACACGCAGATGCAGGTCGGCATGGCTGTGATCAATAGAGATTAGTCCGGTCGCTTCTCGCGTCACGAACACAACTGATAACACCCCTTTCCTGCGGCCTTGCGCGAACGAACGGACCCTACAATGATACGTGGCATTACCCCCCTCCCAAAGCAGCATCGTCTAGATGCTTTAAAATGAAAATAAACGCGGAGAATGCAAACTTTGAGTCCTTTAGCGTTCATAATATGGCTTCAGGCGTACGACATGTACGACTTCCGGGCGTGTGCGGAGTCGCTGAGATGCTGTCGTGCCGTCGGGGATGACTTCATAGTCGAGGTCACCGATGCGACGGAGAACTCTATACCGGCCAAAGTAGCGTCGCAGCAACTTTTCACTCAATCCACGGCGGCGAACTGGCGTCCATATCCAAACACGATCACCTGGCTTGTAATGCGTGTCTCGTCGGCGCAGATTGTAGCGTCGGGCGTCGGTGTGCTGCTGGTCTTGAATGCGAAGCCGCGCAAGTCTTCGGGCTTCCTCGGCGCGATGAAGGTAGGCGGCAACATCGAGGTTGTCTTCGTCAGAAACGTGCGGGAGCATTGTGTCGAGTGTTGTCGTAGGCTTCATGCCGTATACCAGCTGGAATGGGGTAAACCTGGGTGTCTCCTCGACGGCAGTATTATAAGCGGTGATCACGTAGGGCAGAATGGAGTCCCACGTCTTGTGTTCGGCGTCGATGTACATGGAGAGCATGTCTTCGATGGTCTTGTTCAGACGCTCTGTGAGTCCGTTGATTTGTGGTTGATAGGCAGTTGTCCTCCGATGGCTTGTCTGGCTGTAGTTTAAAATGGCTTGCGTCAGCTCCGCTGTAAATGCCGTTCCTCTGTCTGTGATGAGCACTTCGGGGGCGCGGTGTCACAGGAGAATTTGTTCGACAAACAATTTTGCAAATTCTGTTGCGGTACCACTAGGCAACGCTTTTGCTTCGGCGTAGCGGGTCATGTAGTCGGTGGCCACGATGATCCACTTGTTTCCTGATGATGAAGTCGGAAAGGGGCAGAGGAGGTCCCTGCCCATTTGCTGAAAGGGCTTAGTTGGCGGTGGTGTAGGGGTTCAGGAGTCCGGCTGGTCTAGTCGGAGGCGTTTTGCGTCGCTGACACTCACGGCACGTTTTCACGTAATGGGAAACGTCGGTAGCTAGCCGCGGCCAATAGTACTTCTCCTGGATGCGGTGCAACGTGCGAGCAATCCCGAGATGCCCTGCAGTCAGCTCATCATGACATGCCGGCATAATTTCTTGCCTGAGATTTTTGGGCACGACAAGAAGATGCACTGTCCTGTTGGGCGCGAAGTTCTTCTTCAGGAGGACATTATTGTGAAGGACAAAGGACGACAGTTGGCGCTTGAACCCCCGGGGAGGCGATGCGGTCTTGCCTTTCAAATAATCAACTAGGCTTTGCAACTCAGGATCCAAGCGCTGCTGCTTGGCGAAACTGCTGGCGCTTACCGGTCTTAGGAAAGCGTCGTCGTCTTCCTCTTCCGGGGCTGTGTCTACGGGGGCTCGCGATAGGCAGTCTGCATCGGAATGCTTGCGGCCAGATTTGTAGACTACAGTTATGTCGAATTCTTAAAGACGCAGGCTCCAACGAGCAAGGCGGCCGGAAGGATCTTTCAAATTGGCCAGCCAGCACAGAGCATGGTGATCGCTCACAGCCTTGAATGGTCGTCCGTATAGGTAGGGGCGAAATTTGGACGTGGCCCAAATAATGGCGAGACATTCTTTCTCTGTCGTCGAAAACTTGTCTTCGGTTCTCGACAGTGAACGGCTAGCGTACGCGATAACTTTCTCCTCTCTGCCATTTTTCTGAACGAGGACCGCTCCTAAGCCCACACTCCTTGCATCGGTATGAACTTCGGTTTCGGCGTTTTCATCAAAGTGCCCGAGCACAGGAGGGGACTGTAAGCGGCGCTTCAGCTCGTTGAAAGCTTTCTCTTGCGGCCTTTTCCATTTAAAAGGCACGTCAGCCTTGGTAAGCTGGGTCAAAGGTTCAGCGATGCGCGAAAAGTTCTTGACGAATCGCCGGTAATAAGCGCACAGGCCAAGGAATCTGCGTATAGCTTTCTTGTCATTAGGCTGTGGAAACTCTGCGATCGCAGCCGTCTTCTGAGGGTCTGGGTGAACTCCATCCTTACTTACGACGTGACCAAGGAACAGCAGCTCCTCGTAGGCGAAGTGGCACTTCTCTGGTTTCAGTGTCAGGCCTGAAGTTTAACAGAGTACACTGTGGGGCCAGTTGGTCATACATAATCTGAACGAACAAACGTAGCGTTTGTTGTCCTGTCCTCATCTTTCTGTGTCCTGTTTTAAACGCTACGTTTGTTCGTTCAGATCAGGCCTGAAGACTTGATCATTTCCAGCACTATCCGAAGCCCTCTGAGGTGGTCTTCAAAGCTTGAGGAGAAGACAACAACGTCATCTATGTAGACCAGGCAAGTCTGCCACTTCAAGCCTGCGAGCACCGTATCCATTACTCGCTGGAGCCGCCGCGATGGCTCAGCGGTTATGGTGCTCGGCTGCTGACCCGAAAGACGCGGGTTCGATCCCGGCCGCGGCGGCTGGAATTTCTTTGCAGGAGAAATTCTAGAGGCCCGTGTACTGTGCGATGTCAGTGCACGTTAAAGAACCCCAGGTGGTCGAAATTTCCGGAGCCCTCCACTACGGCGTCTCTCATAGCCTTAGTCGCTTTGGGACGTTAAACCCCAATAAACCAAACCATTACTCGCTGGAACGTCGCTGGGGCAGAGCAGAGGCCGAATGGCATCAACTTGAACTCGAAGAGTCCGTCTGGCGTGATGAACGCAGTCTTCTCACGATCTCTTTCGTCGACTTCAATTTGCCAGTAGCCGCTCTTCAGGTCCATCGATGAGAAGTACTTAGCGTTGCATAGCCGATCCAGTGTGTCGTCGATGGGGGGGAGGTGGTAGACATCCTTCTTCGTAATGCTGTTCAAGCGGCGGTGATCGACGCAAAAGCGAAGGGTGCCGTCTTTCTTTTTCACTAGGACAACTGGTGCTGCCCAGGGGCTCCTTGATGGCTGGATGACGTCGTCACGTAGCATTTCCTCTACTTACTTGCGGATAGCTTCACGTTCTATCAGTGATGCCCGGTAGGGGCTCTGCCGCAGTGATCGGGCGTGTTCGTCTGTGACAATGCGGTGCTTGTCAAGCCGGGTTCGTCGCACATTCGATGCTGATGAGAAGCAATCGCTGTACTTTTGAAGAAGACTGCGTATTTGGTCTTGTCTGCTCCGTGGTAATGCTGGGTTGATATCAAACGTTGGTTGATGGCGTTGGTCAGATGGTTCTACGGGTTGGTCGGGTAGGGCAAATACGCATGGGCGTCCGGAGGGGGGGGCAAGGGGGGGCGGCTGCACCCCCCTGGAAAATCACTCCCTCGAACCGTGAGTGATGGCCGCACGCCAGGGGCCGTGGTGGGCTCAGCCAAAAGGGTAAAAGCAGCCCCGCTTCCACGCTTTGGGTCACATCTGCGAAATGCCGCGTCCGGGCACGCGTCTTTATGCCGTTTTCAAACCACGCCATCGTTAGCTCTGTTGAAGGCCGACCTGTTGCAGACATACAGCGGCACCGGCGAGCATGTGTTTCAAGCCGTCTTGAAATGGGTGCCTGTTTCTTTGATCTCTAGACAGATAGCGACACGGAGGCAGACAGTGCACAGTGCATCTTGTTTTCGCCTTCGTTATGCCGGCCACCGATGAATTCTTCAGGAGGGAAAGACAAATCAGCCGTGTCCACCCCCGCTTTGTCGGGCTGCTCATGGGCAAGCGGGCGATCAGTTGGCGCCGCCGCCGCTCGCTGTGCCTCCGATCCACGGGAGAGCGCAGTGCGGTAGAAGCGCCGCTATCAGAATCTTCGGCAAAGGAGATTAGCATCTTTTGTTCACGGCGACGCAGTCTCCAGAGGCGCCCCCACACCAGCGTCCCTTGCGTATTCTCCGAAAACCAGCGCCTTTGGTCAACGCAGCCCGACGGCGCCTGCCTGGCTCGCCTGTCACCTCTGGCTGGGCCTCAAATGACAACAGCGCCCGCGTACTGTGCGAGGTCAGTGCCCGGTAAAGAGACCCAGGTGGTCGACATTATCCGGAGCTCTGTACTACTCCGTTCCTCATAACCTGAGTCGTTTTGGGGCTCTGAACCCCATAAAAACACACAGAACAAATTTTCCTACCGGAGTGGCGAGTGTCCCTTCCCCTTGGAAGTCGCACGGAAGTAAGCCCTTGCACGTGTGCGCGCCTCTGTATTTGTGCTTCGGTGTTTTTAGTGGCCGTTTGTCAACGAAGCTGAGAACAACCAAGACAGTGGACGAGAAAACTACGAGCGGCGAGCAGTGTGCGTGCGGTTGCTCGACTGTGCGGATGCGCGAGCAAGATGGAGCGAGGTGTATGAAGCTGCGAGCGTGCATTTATCTTGTAAATAAGTTTTCGTTGTATGTATAGACATCTTTTGTTTTCAACGTGCGCGTTCAACCGTTTTTCCAATCAATGTGTGTGACGAGTGTGCACCGAGAGCGTGTAATGAAGCACAGAAATGAATTTATCACCCGTGTAATCACGCAATTCGCCCAGAAAAATCCGTGGAGTCTACAGTTGCTGTTCAAGGAAGACTGACTGAGTGACTGTAGTTGCGTGTTTGTGACCATATTGTGCTGTGTGCTGGTCATCAATCCGGGTGAGTAGAGAACCCGTATGCAGCAATACTGAGCACTCTTCTCCACGAAGTGACAGTATATTTTTGGATTTTTTATTAATTTTAATTGTTTCTTCGTTGATAAACTGCAATGTATCTCTCCTAGCCACACTTTAATTTGCTGTTTGTAATTTTTATTTCATGTGTGTATTTCACTTATTTTTTATTTATATATAAATAAATAAATTCATACCGCAAATAGTGCCTTTTTGCTACGAACATGCCCCCCCCCCCCCCCCCCCTCCGGCGCCAACAACCAATGGGGCCCCCCCCCTGCAAAAAATTCTGCGGACGCCCTTGCAAATACGTCTCTGATGTCTGCCAGCTCGTCGAGGAAAGCGATCTTCGTACCTTTGTTTAGATGCCGGTATTCTTCGGTGAAGTTAGTTAGCAGTATCTGGGCTTGGCCATTTCGGATTTGGGCGACTCCCCTTGCGACGCGCAGTCCTCGATCAAAGAGTAACTGGGTGTTCCCCTCGACGGCGCCTTCGGCAGTTTCGATGTCTCCAGTATCTATGCAGGCGACGACACTTGATCGGGACAGTACGCTCAATGCTTCGTCGAGGACATTTAAGGCAATGTGATGAGTCGCTGTCGTCGCGGCAGATATGGCTTTGTCCGTGGAAAGCTTGATCGACTTGGATCGAAGGTCGATGATCGCCCGATGTTCATTCAGGAAGTCGATTCCAAAATGCACCCTATGATATACGCGGACAAATGTCCCTGGTGCGACGAAAAACCTACTCTATACCACATCACATGGACCTGCCAAAACATAGACGTGGTCCCCAAAATACAAAACCCGAGTGCGGAGCAGTGGGAGACTCTGCTGTCCAGCGACCGCTGTGAAGACCAACAAGGTCTCGTACAGCGAGCTCAACGGGCGGCATTGGCCAGCGGAGCCGTGGACTGAGGGCAACCGACCACTGATTAGAGGCGGACGACTTCGACAGAGAAGGCTCCTGGGGGTAGAACCAAGACTTCTCTGAAGGTGCCCCCAAACCGCAGGAAAAACCATTAGTGAAAATAAAGTTCTCCCTTCCTTCCCAAAATCACGTCTCGCAAGCGTTTCTGTAGGACCAGGAAGGTTGTAGCATAGGTTCGCCCATTTACTGTAACTCTCGCGGTGCAGCGTCCTGACGCCGTAATAAGCTTACCACCTGCGGTGCCGATCAGCGGGCCATCCCAATTGGTTGTCACTTTCCTGAGTCGGACAGCGAGTGGCCTGCTCATGACGGTGGAGGTGCGGGGAAGCCTTCTATGTACCGGACACCCCCAGCAAGTCGTGACGCCAGCCCTCTGAGTCATTCACCGGAGGATCTGACTCCAGTACCCCGCACCTCCACCAGATGTCACGTTGTTGTGACGGCAGTCCAGCGGTCAGGAAGACACCAACAAGTCTTGTAAACGAAGCTCTTTATTTGGGCTGACTTGCGCCCGCAAAAGAACTGAATCACTCGGTGGCGGCGTAAGCAACAAACGTGCTCGTCAGTCGTCGAACTATGAATGCCCGCTGCTCGCGGCATCCTTCAATTTAAAGCCGGCAAGGAAACTTCGAGATAACAGGTCGAGATCATCTAGAGTAGTCTGGAAACACGTAGATGCAGGTCGGCATGGCTGTGATCAATCGAGATTAGTCCGGTCGCTTCTCGCGTCACGAACACAAATGATAACACCCCTTTTCTGCGGCCTTGCGCGAACGAACGGACCCTACAATCATACGTGGCAATATTGTACAAAATACAAAATAAATTATATGGCATGAAAGGTTTAAAAATGTTATGTTTTTCTACCCTTAGCGAAAAAGAGGATGTGCTAAAAATGCATTTCAAACGTATTGTATTAATTTCATATTTATTTCGCATTTTTTTGTCCCTAGGCTTAAACTGCAATACGAATGCTTTCTAAGTATACTAGGAATAATATTTTAAACGTTCTTAAAAATACGTGAAAAGTACATTTTTTCCCGCTTAGCATATTTATAATGCATTAAAAATATAATAAAAATATACATTAGAAATATACTAAAAATATACACTTAATACATTAAAAATGTGTTTACTCGGGCTTAAAAAAAGCCTACTGGGCGGCTCCATGGAATGACACGGGTTAATTCTTCAACTGGAGAACAAATCGTACACGGGCATTTATCATCAATCAACAGGAGTCTGATATTAAGGGTCACGTGATTGAATGGGAACAGCAGACACCTACACACAGCATACCAAGACGACAGTGACACAGCAAACAACAAATCCTACGACAGCCGCTAAGCTTGGCTTGCGGTATATATACTCAGCGAAAGCGACGCACTATTTTGCACGGTGAGGCCTTTTTTTGCGCAAATACTGTGAGCTGCCAAATTATCGCAGAAGTACCCTACTGGTCGCGTTCGAATCTGGGGTTAATTGAGAACGGAATTGCTAGTTGAAACTTGCGTCAGGCCCAGGTCAGGAGTCGAACTGTCAACCAACAGATACATGGGCGTGTAAGGGAGCCGGTCTGCCATGCCAGACGGGGTCCTTTCCGCTGGCTTATTCGGACCCAGAAGTACCCAAGGCACTTTTGCTGGTATAATGCTATCACGTTCTCACACGGAAATGTTCGAATGACATTGAGTGGAATGACATTCTAGAATAGGAATGACATTCGGACTCGACGGACTGCCGCGGTGCTGCACGACACTTTCGAAACGCATTCGAAAGCCTCAGCTCGTTTTCAGTGTACAGCGACGACGACGACGGCGGTCACACTCATCCGACAACGACAGTATATATCACGCTGAACAACAGCATGTAATTATAGTGAAATATCTAGTTTACTATAATATGATTCTAGAGGGACACGTTTTTCAGGCCAACGACACCGACAAATCCGGTCGGCGGACGGTCAGCCTTGTCGGCGGCTGAGCGAGAGCACGGTGATGAGGCGGCGGTGTGTATATGCTCGCGCTTCTAAATGAGCGAAACGAACGGCTATATTTCACGTGTGCACACCTGAACACTCACCAGCGATAAGCGCTTGCCAAATCAATTTCAATCGACGACGGCTCTGTTCCCTTCCGCGACGGCTAGGCCCAGCGAATTCGCAGGGTTGGATCTGTGATTTCGGCGGTTGTGTAGAGCGAATCACAAGCTTTAGGGTATGCAAATGGTCACCTGGTGTAGTTTTGGCAACAGTGACCTGAAATCAACTATTGCTTACATCGCAGGGCACGCGTACGATGAACGGGAATCGCCGGTGTGACCCAGACTGCCGAGCCGTGCTTTACGGCCAGCAGCAGTCGTCGCCGTGGCTAGCTTGTGGATAACAAGTTAGGCCGTTTCAGTTAAAGCGAACTGTCGCCATACATACTTCTGGATAAAGTAGTTTAAAAAAAAGTACTGGTCACGTCGGAGAAAGCCGGGACAAGAAGCGAGAAGCGCCAGTCCTGCGCGATGCCAACAACCCGGCTTTCTCAGGCGTGCGATCGCGTCATCGCTTCCCACACATTGTAGCACTGCGTAAACAATCACGAGTACAACCAGTAAAAAAGAAAACAGATTGTTTATTAGAACCAAAGCGCAGATTGCGTTTTATGTTATGTAAACAAGCGATGTAAACAACAGTATGAGTGCAGTCGTCCTCATCGGCGCACTCCCGGGGAAATTTCATGCTGACGCGGTTAATATTCATTGGCGTAATATTATCTTCAAGCACTCCCTTAGACAGAACACGTGTAGCATCGTTAGATGACATTCGGCTGGAAGGCATTCGAAGCGCCCGTGTAGCAGGGGTATAAGTGCTGATCACCTTCCTGCTAGAAGTTACCATAAACGAAAGGATGTTGAAAGTTTTCACTCTTCGCTGAAACGTCATTTCGAGCCCTAGATTATTCCACGGTAGCTTGAAGTGTAATGCAAATATGTTTACGCGGACAACCCATTTGTTAGAATTTAAATATACTTCAGACGGATTAATTGCGTATTTACGAAAGTACACTTTAAATAGATGGCCAGCACCAAAATTCGATGTCCCGAAACTCGATTTTGAGCATTAAATTGTTCAACGACAGCTTCTAGTGCGCTGCAAACATGCTAAGCGGACTGCCAATTTGCTAGAATTTCAGTTTTCTTTGGGCGAATTAATTGCGTATTTACGGAAGTACACTTCAAATACATTGACGACACGCAAATGCCATTTCCCGAAACGCGATTTCGAGCACTCGACTGTTCAACGGCAGCTGGAAGTGTGCAAAGACGTTTAAAAGGACTGCCCGTTTGTTAGAATTGAAGTATATTTCGGATGAATTAATTTCATATTTACGAAAGTTCACTTTTAATACATTTACAAGATGCTAAAACTGCATACATATACGTTTACAAGGGCTGCCCGTTTTCTAGAATTGAAGTATACTTTCTATGAATTAATTTCATATTTCCGAAAATACACTTTTAATACACTGACAAGATGCTAAAACTGCATACATATTTTTTCACGTATTTGAAAAGTGCTCGAAGTATGCTTTAAGTGAGGTATTTTTGGCACATTTTAAAAATATATTTCGAATACTAAGCATGAAATTTCAGAAACGTATTTCCGACATATTTTTAGTGCATTCATGAATACAAAATATGTTTAAAATACATTTTAAATAGTCCACCGTATATTCCAAACGTATTAGTTTTTGCTAAGGGTACATGGTGTTTATTACAATGAAACGATGTTTTATGTACATGATCTTTCTGCAAACATGAAAAACGCAGTGCCAAATCAACACCCATAAGCAACGAGGCACGGGACCGAGTCGACTCGGAGCACACAGTCAATATTTCATATTACGACAAATCTAAGCAAAAAACTAGAAAAAAGGCAGTGAACAACGCAACGCTAAGAGTGAGCGCCACTCCATTTCAAACTCTGTCTGGACATACAATTATCTTAGCTGTACAATCATTCTACTGAAATGGTCTTTAGCACAAACAACTACAATGTCGGTTTAGCACAAACAACTACAATCATACAGAATGCGGCGTCAGATTAGGCCTCTTTTTTTTATGTGCGTTGTATGATGTGCCAGAAGAGTGTTGGATATTTTCAATTGATGAAACAATGCCCAATCGTTTCAGGAGGATCGAAAAGGCGACAGTTAACCGTAGGCACGAAAATAGCCTTTTTCTCTAGCTATGTAGCTATGTTTTAAACCGTAAAGTTTCACTGTGTAGCTTACAGAAAAAAGTTTTTGGTTATGGAGAGAGGGGCATTTTACGTACTCTCCTGAGTACGTCATGTCCCGGTAAACCACAATACACAGAGCGATACATTGGCGGAGGAAAGAACATACATAAGTCCTTGTACAAACGTTTCCTCGAAAGCCCGAAAAAGGAACTCTGAAAAAGCGAACAAGTAGAAAACTGACAAATACACCCTCATACATGATTCGACAGAAACACGGACGATCACAAACATTACATGACACAATTATGCTCGGTTAAGCATGAACTAAATTAACTTGCAGGAATGCACGCACTATTCCCGGAAAAACATGAAACGTGAAACTATCTGTCGCACATAGAAGTGGACTAAACCGAGAGGCCGCCAGCGTTTACAGGCCAGGACAAGCTATAACACCTCATTGAATCAAAAGACGAATTCAAACAAAAGTTGCGAAAACTCTCTGGAAACGCTGCATATAAAGTTTTGTGAAATGAATAATTTTCAGACATCATCATCATCAGCCTGACTACGCCCACTGCAGGGCAAAGGCCTCTCCAATGTCCCTCCAATTAACCCTGTCCTTCGCCAGCCACGGCCACCGTATTCCCGCAAATTCCTTAATCTCATCCGCCCACCGAACTTTCTGCCGCCGCCTGCTACGTTTGCCTTCTCTTGGAACCTATTCCGTTTCCCTTAAGGACCAGCGGTTATACTGCCTTCGCATTACATGCCCCGCCCAAGCCCACTTCTTCCTCTTGGTTTCAACTAGAAGTCATTATCCCACGTTTGCTCCCTCACCCACTCCGCCCGCTTCTGATCTCTTAATGTTACACCTATCATACATTTTAACAGCCAGAAACAGATTGCACATGGTCACCCTGCCAAAAATTGAGATACAATGGGGCACAAAAGTCTAAGCATAGCGCTGAAGAGCTGGCACGTGGTCTTTCCAGTAATGTGCAAGGAAAACGTCTAAGTACTTTGGTGGCGTGCGTGTCCATTGTAAACCAGCATATTCGGCCGCTCTCGTTCTCCACGTACTAAACCACAGACCACAGAGCAGAAAAACGCGAGGTAATCCGCATATCATAATGTCTTAACTTCGTGACCCATAATGCAAAAACCATTCACATCTGCACTGTTTATAACGCTTAGACAAAGTGGCTCCAAGTATAATGTGAACGGGAGCGGAGACAGCGGGCAGCCCTGTTTAATAGAGGACTGGATTCGGACTGGTTGTCAGAGACAGACATTAACTATCAAGCGCGTGGAACAGTTGTGCTAGCATAGGCGTATCCCAATAGAAAGAACTGACCCAAGATTGACGTGGTTTACAAGAGAAAAAAAGAAATGAATGTGACACCCGATCGAACGCTTTTGCCAGGTCAATTTGCAGCAGTGCTAATTTTCCATGAGCGCCAATGCAATTCTGCAACACCATGCGCGCCCAATGCAGATTAGACTGTATTGACCGATCCCTGAAGCCGTGTGGTTGATGAGGTCCAATCAAAGTAGCCTTTGCAAGCTGTAGCCGATTTAGAGGACTTATAATGAAGATCTTATAATCAATATTAGAAAGCGTTATAGGTCTGTAGCCATCTACAAATCGTAGTTTTTCCTTATCGACAGTTTTCGGTATTAAGGTAGTATGACTTTTGGTAAATTACTGTGTTAAAAATCCAGCAACAATGCTGGTATGAAAAATTTGTAGTAAGACAGGAGATAACAGAGATTTAAATTTCTTATAAATTTCCACTGAAAGGCCGTTAGGCCCCGGGGATATCGAAACCCCCGAAGGGTCGTTGATTCAAGCGTGTTAAAGGGGCACGAATTGAACGCGTTGTGGCGTGTATGACGGTAAAGTGTGTTGGGGATGTGTCCTGCTGTTAGGCAACGATGATTTGCAAAAAAAAAATTGCTGACGTTTGAACACAAATTCCTTCGCATTTATGCAATGCAGACTCCAGTGCTCTAAAAATATTTTTCTCTTACCCTTTCAGCTGGAGTAAAGGTGCCAGACATCAACAGGAAACCCAAAACTAACGACCAAATGGTGAGTGGCGTGTCGTTAACTCTGCTGCTTGAATGCTCGTTCCTTGCTTTTATTTTCTCAGGTTGCTGTTTACGAAAGTTAGCAGCCGCAGCTCGGAAGCGCAGCATGTGCCCCACGAAGGGGCTGTTCTACGCACGGGCAATTTGAGCTTTGTTTCTATTAGTCCACAACAAGTGCAATTGTTGCAAATATAAGTGGAGCGTGAAAATGAAGTGCATTATTAATATTGGTTTCACAATCACAGGTTGGCCATCGCTACATCACGGGAAGAAAAAAAATTTCCAGTGGCTAGCTCAGCTATGTCAGGATATACGTAACGAGAGGTATACGTTTAACTTGGTTACACCTCATCGTTTAGCTTTGGTTTCTTCCCCCGGTTACGTGTAATTGTTGGCGAGCGGCTCGGCGCGCGGCGAGCGGCGAGGCGCCGCCGGCTGCGCGCGGTGACGTAGCTCGACTCCTCGCGCATGCGCAGAACTGCACCTGTTGGAGGTACGCGACACGGCGAAACTGTCTCCAATGTAGTTCTCGCTAAAAAAGTGCCTAAAAAGCGTACTAAAAGGTGTTTTCAATGCTTCATCTTCTATGAGACTCTGACTATTTTTTAATTATGTGTTTCTTGGGTGGCAGAAGCGTCAGATTTCTAGCCCTGTCTAGCAGCGCAGCATGTGAGAGGTCATTGGTTAGGGTGGAGTGACACCACTTTGAAAAATAATTCTGCGTGAAAAGGCGTATGTTCCGCCCTATGCAGTAACACGCAGGAGTTCATTAAAGAGGCACTAAAGACAAATAGCAGTTGACTGGTGCCGATTAGGTGATATGTTGTCATCGCGAAGAGGCCACTCTCACCATAAAGAGAGCTTTTGTAACTTAGAAGACACCAACGCTCTGAACACGAATGGGCCTATATCGCAGTAAGAAGGGAGTAAGTAGACTTCTAGCGCTCTCCCTTTTATAAAAGGGGTTTCGCAAGAGGTCATTTCACTCCCCTTTTAGCCTTTTATGTTTAGAATAAAGGACCTAAATACAGGTCTCACCACCACCGGCCGATTTCCCATGTAAAATGCGCTCGGCGACGCTGATATTTTAAGGAGCGTACTCCATAGGCTACGCTACACCGTCATCCGCTTCAAAACGATGGCAACCCGTCCTCTATGAGGACGTCATGAGTGTGACCGACTGGCGGGAAAGTTGTTTGCTTAAATTTTCTAGGCGATAAATGCGTCTTTCTTTGCCGAACAAAGCTCAATACAGCCGGAAAAAGCCAGAGAATCAATCTTTACTCAGAACAATATCTGGATAAAGTGGTCCCTGATGTCCTGTTAACTGCAGCGCTCTGCAAGCAGGTACAGTCTTTGTGAAAAGTATACAGCCCAAGGGTTCTGCTTGTGAGCCCTACAGGGCGGTTCCTCTTGCTTACTGGGGGATCCTAATCTCATGAATGCGGCATGAACTTGCGTACTCAGCTCTCCCAAACTTAGGACTGTCAAATGTGCAAAGGAAGCCCGCAGCGTGCTTGGAAGCAAACCCCTTTGGCTGCATACTTTTGACAAAGACTGTACTACGTGCCCGAAAGTAGAACCCAAAATGAAGAGCCAGACAGCGAAACACATTGCGATCTTGATTCTTCTCACCTGATGGCACACGTATGTGGCTCTCATTTGCTCTTTAACAATGGATGGCTCAACGCCATCTCCAGCCTGACTACCTCCACTGCAGGTCAAATGCCTCGCTCGTAATCCTCCATTAACCAGGTCCTGCGTCAAGTAAAGTTAGCGTATTACCGCCAGCTTCCGATGTCATCCGACCACTTGATTCTCTGTGACCCCCTTATACTTTAGCTTAGTTTATAATTCACTCCGTTACCCTGCGGGGACTTCAGTTGTCATGTCTTTGCGTCTGATTCGCTTCGACCTCACCTAGGTTATCAATAACTCACGTTTTTTAACGCAACAGCACTAAGGAGGCCGTGTCAGAGAACTTATGGCGTCGTCGTCGAAGTCGTTGAATGTAAAAAAAAAACGCGACACATCTCCAAAAAAGCAACCTAGGTGGGCTACGTGGGTCACATGAGCTTGTGACGGCATCACAACCTGCCCACCGAATTATGGCAAAGTGCGCACCCTGGCACGTGGCAGTTAAATTAATCATTGGTCGCGAGAGGTTGCTCAGGAAGAGCATCTGGGTCGCATAAATCCAACAGGTGGCAGCACCCGCCATAGCAAGGCAATGGCCGCAGTTAAATCAATCATTGGTCGCTATAGGTTGGCGAGAAGAGCAACCTGGGTCGCACAAATTCTACCGGTGCCAGCACCTACCATCGCAGGGCAGCACCTGCCATCGCAGGCCGTGAAAGTCCTCCTGCCACTGCATCAGGGGTGGTATGATGACTCCCAGGGATCTATCAATGTTAAGTAGAGAAGGACAAATTATGCATATATGGGCATTAACCCATTAGCTATGCGTCATACCCTTAATACGAAGCTAATGGATCCCCTTCAATTTTTATTCCTGACCCACTACGCTCTCGAAACCCACGCGTCCGACTTCAAAGTAAAACTGTTCCTCACGACAAGCGGCCACTACTCTTTGTGTCGGCGTCCAGGACGGGCTGTTGGAGTACTGTGTCCCTCAAACGTCAACTGTTCGTAATGATTCCCCTACATATATCCAGCCACATTCTGTGACGTAACCTTTCGACTAACTTTGCTATAATAGGTTCCCCGATCGCTGAATGTCCAAAAAAATCGTGGTACAGTTAACCGCTCACTGGACATGTCAACGTTGCGGGCCATTTATGCTTTTGTTGAGTTCAGGATGACGTACAGGGCAGATTAGAAAACAGCCGCCACGGTAGTTCAGCGGTTATAGTGCACGGCTGCTGACCCCGAAAGACGCGGGATCGATCCCAGTACCCGGGTTCGAACCAGGCCGCGGCGGCAGCGTTTAGATGGAGGCGAAACGCAAAACACGCCCGTGGGCTGTGCGATGTCAGTGCACGTTAAAGATCCCCAGGCGGTCGAAATTATTCCCGATACCTCTTCCTTTCTTTCTTTTCTCACTCCCTCTTTTATCCCTTCTCTTACTCCACCTGAGATAAGTGAGACAGATACTGCGCCATTTCCTTTCCTCAAAAACCGATTTAATTTTTATCTCGGTGGTGGTCGTGGTGGTGAAAACATTTATTAAGAAGGGACAGGAGTTACGTTTGGATCATCCCGTAAAGGACCGATCCTTACGAACACTAGGTGGAAGTCCCTAGTACGGGAATCCAGTGGCGGTGGCCGTCGCCTGGGCGCGCCCGACTAAGGCTTGTTGGGCCTGTAAGTCGTGGCAGCTGAGCAGGGTCGCCTCCCAGTCCTCCCGGGTTGGGTTGGGGATGGGGGGAATAGCCGGGTTGGAGGGGCAGGCCCACACCATGTGATAGGTGTCCAAAGACACCGCACTACAGTGCGGGCAGCTGCATTAAAGGAGGGGTCGGCCGCGGCAGTCGCATTTCGATGGAGGCGAAATTCTTGAGGCTCGTGTACTGTGCGATGCCAGTGCACATTGAAACCCCAGGTGGTCGAAGTTTCCGGAGCCCTTCACCTCGGCGTTCTTCATAGCCTGAGTCCCTTTGGGACGTCAAACCCCGTGTATCGGCAATGAAAAACGCAAAAGCTCATTTCCTACAGCACACACTGCCCAACATGCACTTGATTTGAAAGGAGCGTTCGATAACGTTCTACATAAAAACATCCTGCAAAGCCTCGCCGATACCAACTGTGGCGCAAGAACCTACAACTATATCAAAAACTTCATATCAGCCAGGCAAGCCACTATAAACTTCGGTGGAATAAAATCAGGTCCCATCACTCTAGGCCCGAGGGGAACTCTGCAAGGGGCGGTAATGTCACCCCTCTTGTTCAATTTGGCTATGAAAGATCTACCAGGCCTTCTTTCCGAAATCACCGGCATCAAACACACATTGTATGCGGTTGATATCACTGTCTGGTGCAACTCGGGGAGTGACGCCGAGACCGAGGAGCGTCTTCAAGCAGCAGCCGACACGGTGGACCGGTACGCCAGGGAGAGAGGCCTCCAGTGTGCGCCGGAAAAGTCCGAGTTGCTAATCCTGAAGAACCCGAGGACACCCCTAGCGCAGAACATCTCGATGTATATAGAGAACCACCCAGTAAAGAAACCCACGGAGATCAAGATCCCAGGGCAGTATATCCCGCAGGGGCGACTGAACACCACCACTATGAAGAAGCTTACAACATCCACCGAGCAAATCCTCCGCATGATACATCGTATCCGAAATAAACACCATGGCATGAAGGAAAGGGACACCATCCGCTTAGTGCAAGCTTTCGTGATCTCTCGGATAATGTACGGGACGGCATTCCTTAACCTCTCCAGGTCGAAAATTGAAAAGTTGGAGGTACTCATCAGGAAAGCCTACAAGACGGCACTGGGGCTACCGAACTCCACGCCAACGGCAAAGCTCATGGCTCTAGGAGTACACAATACCCTCAAAGAGATGTGGGAAGCACAATGGTTCTCACAACTGAATCGGCTCGCATTTACAAAACCCGGCAGAGAACTGCTCGATAAAATCCATGTTAATCTGCCCTATACAATTGACCAAAGGGAAGAGGTCCCACGCGATGTGAGAAGGCGCATAAACGTGCACCCCAATCCGCGGAATATGCATCCCGCATATAACACCGAGAGGAGGAAAGCAAGAGGTGAAGCCCTGCAGAAGAAATGGGACAAGCAAATTAACACCCTTTACATGGACGCAGCCGGACCAAAGAATGGAGTCATGACTATTGTGGTCTGAACGCCTTCAGGGTCGATGGTGAACTACGCCTCGGTGAAAACATCTAACCCCACTCACGCAGAGGAGGCAGCTATTGCATTAGCTGTAGCATCTAACCCCAAAGCCGTTGTGCTCACTGATTCCCAGAACGCCTGTCGCAACTTCAATAACGGATTAATTCACAAGTCAGGGTTGTCATTGCTGACTAAGCATCCACCCAACCAGGTCTCAGTCATCTGGTTCCCCGGTCACCTGGAACTACCAGGAGGAAACGAAGCCGCCCACAGGCATGCCCGAGCTCTTCTATACCGGGCGTCTCCCCCTGATGACCATAAAGGGTGCCGCGACCTAATAGGTTTAGCAGTGTATGCTGACAATCTTGCGCCATACAGAACAGCCAGCAAGGTGTACCCAACACCACACAAATCCCTCAACAAGTTAGAAGAGAACACCCTTAGGAGACTACAAACCAACACATACCCAACACCAGCTAAATTACACCTGTGGGACCCTACACTATACTCTCCGCAGTGTCCACATTGTGGAGCGGTAGCTAACCTCTACCATATGGTGTGGGCATGCCAATATAATACCTTAGTTGACCCCATTCCCAACCCCTCGGGGGAGCAGTGGGAGGCTATTCTGCTCAGCGATGATCCTGACCGTCAGCACTGGCTGGTGGGGAGGGCCAGCGCAGCAGCAGCAGCCAGTGGACTACCGGACTAGGCGGCCCACCCACATGTTCTGAGAACATTGAAGAAATAAAGATGTTTGTAATCAATCAATCAATCTGCCCAACATACTCACAAATGATCCAAAAAAAATTTGACGTGCCATTAATCCCAATAGAAATCATTCGATTAAATTGTTAGATGAAAACGGTTTATTTATTTATTTATTTATTTATTTATTTATTTATTTATTTATTTATTTATTTATTTATTTATTTATTTATTTATTTATTTATTACGGATACCTCCAGCGCCCAAGGGCATTATTGCAGGGGGGGAAACACAATAACGTCTGCTCATTTGGCCGAAAGATACACGTAATAACAGAAATATAATCACACAACTAATAGATGAGAAAAAACATGCACTGAAGGAAGACAACCACGCTCCAGAAATAAAACAACACTAATGAAATGAAAAAGACACGCGCAAGACAACTGCGCGCCACGTCACACATCAGATAAAAATGCGCGGAATTGACCTTCCGTGCAGCACTCAGTGACGCCGGCTGGTAGCCTGTTCCACTCATTGATCGTCCGTGGAAAGAACGAGGTTTTGTAAACATCTGTGCGACACTTAATCTCTCGGATCTTCCACTGATGATCAACTCGTCTAGAAAAAAAATGAGGTTGAAGCAGATACCGGTCTTTGTCAATGCTCAGCTTTCCAAAATAGATGCGATGCATGATTTGTAATCTCAAATGTTTCCTACGGTTAGCTAAAGATCCCCAGCCAAGGTGGTTTTTAAGAGACGTGACACTAGTTGAGAAGCTGTATTTATTGGACACAAATCTCATCATTCATCATCATCATTTATTAACCCTTAAGGGTCCCGTGGGGACATTACATAAGGGGGGGGGGGGATACAAGTGTCCGACGGTCATACATAAGAAAAGGCAAAAAAAAGAACAAGAAGAGAGAAAAAAAAGAATAATAAAAACTAGAAAGAAAGCTAGACAAAGCAAAACAGTAAACAAATTATGAAGTCAATCAAAGACAATGTGAGAAACAAGCAAAATAGTAAATACATTAATATAGTCAATCAAAAACAATGTGAAAACAAAAAACATACAGAAATACACACCACAGTAAAACAACGCGTCCAATAAAGCGGTCATTTTGTAGCACATCGCAGCTGATACATGGAAAGTTTTATTTTTCTTGGAAATGGTCGATGAGTAGCTGTCTAAAGTTGGAAGGATTAGTTGCAACGACAATGTTTTCAGGTAAGTTATTCCAAAATTCGATCGCGCAAGGAAGAAACGATTTGTTGAATGCATTGGTGGAGCCGTGTAAGCGCTGAATGCTAAATGAATTATATAAACGGCGAGATGATCATACCAGAGTGCGCAGAAGGTTTTCACGAAGTGCTGGAAAATTAAAGTACAGTTTGTGGAATAGGCAGAGGATTGAAATTTTTCGGCGAAGCGCTAATGATTTGAGACCGAGAGATGATTTCATGAGAGTAACACTGAGCCGAGGTGTGTACTGCGAGGTGATGAAACGTGCTGCCCGGTTTTGGATGGCCTCGAGTGAGTCAATAAGGTAGGCTTGGTGCGGGTTCCATATTGTTGAGGCGTATTCTAGTTTGCTGCGAATATATGTTTCATATGCTAGTTCTCTGATGGCTGAATCTCGCAGCATTATTTTGGACGCGCTCGAGCATATCACATAAGTAAGCAAACTGGGGGTCCCATACAGGACAGGCGTATTCAAGAATTGGTCGGATGTAAGTGAAATAGAGGAGTTGTTTGACATTAGACGGTGCTTTATTGAAATTTCTTTTTAAGAAATTAAGCATTCTGCAGGCTTTGGATGTATTGTACTCAACTTGCCTCGTCCATGTTAGGTTAGATGAAAAATAAACGCCGAGGTACTTGTATTCAAGTACTTTTTGCAAGGGAACATTATGTAGTGAGTAATTTGTTTGTAATGGGGAACGCTTTCGAGTGAAAGAGACAAATTGGCATTTTGTGGCATTCAAAGACATTGGCCATTTTAAGCACCAAGACTGGATGGAATCCAAGTTTCGCTGTAGTTTTAATGCATCAGAGGAATTTTCCACAACAGTGTAAACGACACAATCGTCAGCATAGAGCCGAACTTTGCCGGTAAGATCCAAGACAATAACATTGATATAAATCAGAAAAAGAAGGGGTCCAAGAACAGACCCCTGCGATACAGCTGAGGAAACGTTTACATAATCTGAGTGCGAACCATTAATCAAAACACGCTGCATGCGGCCCTGAAGATACGAATGAAGCCAATCGATGACACTGAGGTGCAGACCAAGACAACGTAACTTATGTAACAATAGTAAATGAGGTACAGAGTCGAAGGCTTTCTTAAAATCTAGAAATACGCAATCTATCTGAGAGCCACGGTCAAAGGAAGAAACCAGATCATTACTAAACTCAATCAACTGAGTAGTACAGGAAAAACCTGACCTAAAGCCATGCTGGACTTCTGTAAAATACCCATGAGAGTCAAGGTGTTTTATGACTGCGCTATATATTATGTGCTCCAACGTTTTACAACACACACTCGTTAAAGAAATCGGTCGGTAATTAACAACAGAGCTTTTTGAACCACTCTTATGCACTGGTACCACATTAGCATTTTTCCAGTCATTTGGCAGAGACGCCGACTTAAGTGATGATCGGAACAAGATGACTAAGTAGTAAGATATTTCATTCGCGCAAGACTTTAAAACAAAGTTAGGAACACCATCAGGACCACCGGCAGAAGATGAATTCACATCACTAAGCAATTTTGACACACCTTGGTGAGTAAAAACCAATTCAGACATGGTTTCAGTGACAGATTCACGAGTTAACGGAAGTTCTCCGATGTAGCACATTGGCGCAAAAGAATACTGAAAAAAAGCATTAAAGCAGCATGCCTTATCACCATCATTAGTAATAACTTCACCATCATGGTCTAAATTCGGTATTCCGACTTGTTCACGTCCATTGTGTTTCAAAAACGTCCACAATTCCTTAGGATTATTACGCAGTTTTGATCCCAAGTCATTTCAAAAGCTATCCTTAAGAGCTTTAATTTCAGTTTTTAGTGTACTGCCAAGAGCCCGAATCGACTGCAATACTGCAGGGCATCGATTTTTTTTTTTTTATGATTCTAGAAGGCGATGTTTTTTCCTGATAAGCTGTCTGGTTTGCCGTGTGATCCACGGTTTGTCGCGGCGGCGCTTTCCGGAAAAGCTTTTAGATGGGATATATTGATCAATTAGGCATTCCAGCTTATTCTTGAATACTTCCCAAAGGGAACTACAATCTAAATTCTGGTTAAGATCAATAAATTCAGGAAGGAAAGACGCAAGTTCGTTCCTCATTGACGTATAGTCTCCCTTATTAAAAAAGAAAGCCTTTCGTGATCGACCTTTTGAAATTAAATAAGGAAAATGCCGAACATTAGCGACAACACAACTGTGGTCGCTTATTCCCGGTATGACCACAGTGTCACGCACTACTGAAGGCCGGTTGCAGAACAGTAAATATAACACTGAAGATGAGTGCTCAGTTTCTCGTGTAGGTTCAGTGACGTACTGATATAGGTCATTAGTAGTAATTAATTCATAAAAGGATGAAGATAATGAAGAATGATTCGTACGAAGAGGTTTGTAGTCTACCCATTTGAAATCAGGCATGTTAAAGTCCCCACCAAAAAGAAAGTCATTTTTTAAGCTGAGTAGAAATTCAGACAACGAACTGAAAGCGTCAGGGTTGGTAGCGGAAGGAGGACGGTAGACAGAGCCAATAGCCAAATTCTTTCCATTGTTTAGGTGAAGATTACACCATACTGACTCGCAACCATCTAGAGGCGCTGTTATTAATGAAGAGCTAAAACATTGGTCAATAAGTAAGAACACCCCCCCACCATGCAAGTGTCGATCACTACGGTACGCGTCATAACCGGTGGGAAATACTTCAGAGCTGAGAACGGAATTATCCAGCCATGATTCAGTGCCAATTATAACATGAGGTTTTACAGAGGAAACAAGAGTAGCAAATTCATCAGTTTTATTTTTGATACTCCTGCAATTCACGACGAGAGTTATCCATTCAAAATTTGATGACGCCAAGGGCAGAGATTGTAAGGTGGGCACGAGCAGCGGAGCGGGCAGTTGCCTCCCTTTCTGTCATTCTCGAAGCTCGACGACACGGTCATGTTCAAAATCATAGACAAAACACTTTTTGTTGCCGAGAAGCTTATCAAATCGTAACTTGGAAGGAAAAGCCAGGTCACGTGCGTATTGTGAAAGCATGAAGCGTGCCTTTCTGACTGCGGGCGTGAAGTCTTCGCGTATGGCATACTTAGTGTCCTTTAGCTCAAATATTGTCTTTGACTTTATAACTACAAAATTTAACGACAATCGGTCGCTGCTTTCCTACACCAAAGCGACCTATTCTATGAGCCCTTTGGATGCTTTCAGGTGGAACATTTTGGTTAAGATAAGACGAGAAGAATTCGCGCACATTTTTTTTTCAGATTCAGACCAACTCTCTGTTGCGGAATCATTTATACCTAGAATAAGCAAGTTATTCCTGCGGGACTTATTAGAAACATCTTCAAAACAGGCCTTAAGTTGGGCAACCTCTCTGGTCAAGGCGTCAACACACGATGATGCGTTTGAATCACCAGCCCTTGTGGCCAGCCGTGAGGTATGCAGGTCGTTCTCTAGTGTAGCGATCCTGCCCAGTAAACATTTTAAAGACGTACTTGTAGCGTCCTGCTGCTGTTTAAACATATGCAGTTCCTGAAGGAACTGCGACTGGCAAAGTTCCAGTCGTTGTATGGCACCCTGAATGCCATCAATGGCTTCATTATCCGAATTCATCTCGTGTGTATCGAAACCGGGACCGGGGTTGCTCTCGACATCACCGCATAGAAGCAGTAAAAGTTTACATAAAAGACCATGACCATACTTCAACTTAACAACACACTTTTTCATAACACACAGCAAGTTGTCGGGGCACGACACCTCAATAATACATCGATTGGAACTACAATAGCATGCAGCGGGAGACCGGTAACTAACCTGGGCGAAAAACAGTGGTAAGCGCATGGCCGATGCGATGTCGCGCCCCAGCTGGCTGGCTTGCAACTGGCGAATAAATATCCGTCCCTCGGAGATAGTGCTGCTAGTGCGTCCTTGTTGCCAGATCAGCAGTGTGGTCGAAGCCAAACTGGGAGGCAGATGCGCAGGTGGTAGGCAGCAGCTTGTCATCGAGGCATCGTCAGCAGCAGTCGAGCTGAGGTTGAACTCGACAGGCGCATGCTTGGGTGCTTTCTCCAACGACGATATATCCACGGACGACCAAGAAAAAAGGGCGTGGGACAGGACCTATCGCTGATACTGAATGTCCTAAAATTCGAAATGAAACATTCTGTCGCAATTTTGTTCTTTCTTCCAACCTCACGTTTCCTACAGTGGAGGACTGCCAATTCTCAATGATGGATGCAATATCCATCGAGCCCCTAGGAATAGAAAAATTAATAGATAATCTTAATACCTATACAAGCCCTGGAACAGATTTAATTCACGCGAAGTTCCTGAAGAGTACCAAACTTTATTCCTCAATCATCCTCTCCAAAATTTTCCCGCAGTCACTTGAGACGTCAGTGCTTCCAGCGGACTGGACCATCGGGAAGGTGGTTCCGTTGCACAAGTCACGTAGTACTAATTCCCCTCTTAATTACCGCCCAATATCACTAACCAGAATTCCATGCAAAATTTTTGAGAACATTCTATGACCTAACTTAGTTACCTTTCTTGAATCTAACTCCTTCTTCACTGACGCTCAACACGGCTTTCGCAAATCATTCTCGTGCGAGACGCAGTTACCTTCCGGAACAAACTTCACGCTATTCTGGATCGTCGTTCATGCGCGGACTGTATCTTTCTAGACTTCTCCAAGGCTTTCGGGAAGGTTAGTCACAAACTACTTCTTTTTAAACCTAGCGAGCTAAATCTTCTCCCAAATGTTTTAACATGGTTAGTATATTTCCTTTGTAATAGAACACAGTTTGTAATGGCTAATAACATTTGTTCGCCATTGACTTCCGTGCATTCTGGGGTCTCACAGGGGTCCATCCTTGGGCCCCTCTTATTCCTGATATATATTAATGATCTCCCTTTTCCGTTACCTCCCACATTCATTTATTTGCAGATGACTGCGTAATATTTCGTGAAATTAACGACTCTAATGACACTCTTCTTTTGCAAAAAGACATTGACGGAATTCGTGAGCGGTGTAAAACGTCGTCAATGGAACTAAACAAAACCAAATGTAAAATACTACATGTGTGACGCATTTCTACACACCCCACTTGTTATCATCTAGATAACATCGAACTAGAACAAGTGTCTTCATACCGCTATTTAGGCGTTCACATAACAGGTGATCTGACTTGGTTTTTTCACATCAATTCAATGATTAACAACGCCAACCGTGCCCTCGGCTACCTTCGCCGTAACTTTTTCTCTGCCCCCACCTCCTTGAAACTTCTCCTCTATAAATCTGTCGTTCGTAGTAAGTTGGAATATGCTGCGCCCATTTGGGATCCCTTCACGGAAAACCTGATCAGCTCCCTCGAAATAATTCAGAATAACTCGGCACGTTTCATCCTTCAGAACTATAACCGTACCGCTAGCGCAACCTCTATGAAAAATACATTACAGTTACCATCTTTTGCTGGCCGTCGAAAGCACGCTCGCCTTTGCTTAATTCATAAAATAATGTGTCATAACCCCAGACCGCACCGCGATCTTATACTTCTTCCGTCATATGTTTCACCCCGAGTTGATCATACGCATAAAATTGGCATTCCTTTCTTTAAAACAAAATACGCAGCTGAGTCTTTCCTTCCACGAACAGCAAAGCACTGGAACCGCCTTCCCGGAAGTACAGCCTCCATCATCGACCATCAGCGTTTTTGATCCGCCTTAGCTACCATTGTATAATTAGAAATGAAACGCCCTGTACTAAACCACTGTATAGAACCACTCCCCTCTTCAATGCCCTCGGGCCTTGAGAGTAGAATAACTGAAATGAAATGAAATGAAGCCATACATATATACGCACATACACACAGCACACACAAATGCATACATACATACATACACACATATACATACATACACACATACATACATACATACATACATACATACATACATACATACATACATACATACATACATACATACATACATACATACATACATACATACATACATACATACATACATACATACATAGATACATACATACATACATACATACATACATACATACATACATACATACATACATACATACATACATACATGCATGCATACATACATACATACATACATACATACATACATACATACATACATACATACATACATACATACATACATACATACATACATACATACATACATACATACATACATACATACATACATACATACATACATACATGCATACATGCATACATGCATGCATACATGCATGCATACATGCATGCATACATACATGCATACATACATGCATGACTACATGCATACATACATGCATACATACATCCATGCATACATGCATACATGCATACATACATACATACATACATACATACATGCATACATGCATACATACATACATACATACATACATACATACATACATACATACATACATACATACATACATACATACATACATACATACATACATACATACATGCATACATGCATACATACACACACACACACACTCACACACACACACACACATACATACATACATACATACATACATACATACATACATACATACATACATACATACATACATACATACATACATACATACATACATACATACATACATACATACATACATACATACATACATACATACATACATACATACATACATACATACATACATACATACATACATACATACATACATACATACATACATACATACATACATACATACATACATACATACATACATACATACATACATACATACATGCATACATACATACATACATACATACATTTAGTAGCGCACTGCATGTCTGATGTCCCGTGCGGCTGACGCATACACCCCCTCCCCTGCGCTCCCCGCGAAACCTTATTTGCCTCCGAACACATGTGTTGTATTCAAGTAGTCACACAATCACGGCTACAGACGAGCAAGCAGGCCCGAAGTATAGCGGCAGCTTCATGGTCCCCCTCGGCTTTCCCTACCGATGAGTGCAATCGTCGCGTGCATGGATCTGACGCAAACTGCCGGAACTAATAGAGATTTGTGTGCAGTGCCAACACCTTTCTTTCGTTTTTTCTTTTTTTCGTAATGCACACCCCTATCCTTCCCTATTGGTTCCTCTATTCTGCGTTTGCAAACTCCACATGCAAGAGTTCCGCGTTTCAAAGCGGCGTAGAGAAACAACCCTGCGGCAGGGGAAACTTGAGAAGCGGCAGAGCATAAAGATAGCACGTGACTAGTGCACTCTTATGGCAGGGAGAGCGTGATCGGAGTGTCAATTGGGTTACCGCCACGCTATAGTCCCTTTGGGTATGCAGGATTCGGGATTGCTGCCTTTGTTATGCAAGCGGGCCCCCAATAGGTCTTCGCGGAGAAAGTTTCACGTCTTGTGGTGACGTCATCAGGAATTCTGCTCGAAAATTTAGTGAGATGTCTGCACGTAACGTTCGCCATTTTTCGTTCTGCCTAGTAGCTACCACAGTAATAAATGCAGAACTCGAAACTTTATAAGATCCGTACATGCCAAACTTTTCTTATCATACCGTGGAAACAAAACTGGCGCCCTTTTAAAGAAAGCGTAGACCTTCGCATGCAAAATTACATAGAAGTACGCATTATACCGGGCAAGCACCGGTCTCCATATTCACTGTTTAAATAAAGCGTTTGTAAGTAAAAAAAAACGCCGGTTTCCCAGTGCAAAATGCAGCGGCAGTCCTGGTCGCTGGGATATTTCATTTTGAAGTAACTTCAGGTATTCTAAACACAATGAATGATGACGAACATGTTATTTATCTACAGCATGCTCCCGTCTTTGTCGACTGGAAACGCTGCAAAGTTTTCGAACATCATTGCTGGTCCTACATAAAACGAAATAACTCTAAACATAAAAGCGGAGCAGCCATTCCTTCTTCCAAGTCCTCTCAAGTGGTTAATGATGCTTTCTTCATAGCTTTTTTTCGGCAAACATCTCTTTTGTCCCCTGTTTTGACTCGGTGCAGAATCCATTAATGCACCTCTCTGTGACTGACGGTGTCAGCATTCAAACTCTAATTCGTAATCTAAAGGTTACTTCGTCTTCAGAGATAGATGACGTGATTTCGAAGTTTTAAAAGATTACAAGTGATCCATTACCTTGAGCGCCTTCCTTACTTATTCTCTGGATTTAGGACAGTTACCTGATGACTAAAATGCACTAAGACTGCACTGATATTTAAGTCTGGCGATAATCACTCCTCCCTTAGTTACAGATCCATTTAGTTAAAGAATGTCCAATGTAAAATGTTTGCGCGCTGTATTATTTTACGCATTAGACACGGGAAATTTCATTGACTGCATATTCTTTGATTTTCAGATACCATTTTGTATTTTTAATCACCAACTACTTCGCTTAAAGCATCGCAAACAGAAAATTGACCCTAATGTTTGTTGACAAACCGAGAGTCCTTTGCGTAACAGAACTCCTTTCGTTGCTGCTAATAACGTTGATTCTTCCTCGCGTTCTTTACCTTAGCGTACCGCAAGGTTTGTGCTGGGGCCATCATTGTTCCTAATATATACAGGGACCCAACTGTACTACCTCCACCATCAAGGTAATAAAGAAGTAATTCCTCGTTGACATCCACCCGAGCGCAGCCATACGGCTACAGAGGAAAGCTATACAGCTTTCTCAGAAACTTCGTAGTTAAAAAAAAAATTCTTCCTGATCCGGGGTTCGAGCCCGGGACCACCGCTTCACCGGAGCAGTCGCTCTACCAACTGAGCTAGCCGTGACTTTTTTTTTCTTCAACATGGTATTTATTACAGTGATGTAATGTGCTATGTACATGAACTATATACAAGCCATTTTGAAAACAGTGTTAAACAATACCTATTGAAAAGAAAAGGGGCAATGCAAGGGGCATGCACTAGAAAAGGGACAATGCAGAGCACATCACTAATAGTGAGTGCCACTCCGGTTCGTACTCAGTCTGGGCATACACGTCTCTTAGATGAACAACCATTCGACTGAAGTGATCCTCTGTAGACACAATAGGTTCACAGTATCTGTCCATCATGCGGGTTTTCCAGAGGCTGTGCAGTCCAATCAGAAAGAACATGTCCAGGGGTTCATCAACAAATGGCAGCGCAGTGACATAGCGAACAGAATGTCGAGTCAGATGAATTCTTTTTTTTAAATGTTCGTTGCAGGATATCCCAGAAGAGTACTGCATCTTTGCAACTGATGAAACAATGCTCAATTGTTTCTGGTTCATCACAAAGGCGGCAATTAACGGTAGACACAAAAATGCCCTTTTTTCTAGCCATGTTCTAACGGGCAACGTACCGGTGTGTAACTTAAAGAAAAAGGTCTTTGTACACGGCGAGACTGGCATCTTACGTACTCTTTTGAGTACGTCATGCCCCGATAAACCGAAATACAGAGAGCGGTACATGGGCGGAGGGAAGAGCATACTAATCAAATCCTTATACAACTTTTTCCTCGACACTAAAAAAAGGAACTCGGGAGAAAAACGAACAAGTAGAAAACGGACAGCCAAATACACCTCTTTCATTTTGCCCCTCAAACACGGACGGTCACAAACATTGGAAGATAAAATGAGGTTGGGTAAAACATGAACTAAATTTGTTTGCAGGAATGAACGTACTATTGGGTGTGTAGTGTCACGGAAAAACATGAAACGGGACACTATCTGTCGGACATACAGGTGAACTAGACCAAGGCCGCCAGCGCTTACAGGCCGAAAAAGGTTATCACGCCTCATGGATTCAAAAGACGAATCCCACACAAAAGTAGCGAAAACCCTGTGAAAACGTTGGATAGGAAGCCTTGCGCAATGAATAATTTGCAGTACATAATATATTTTAGTCGCGAGAAACAGATTACAGGCAGTCGCCCTGCCAAAAATTGAGAGGCCATGGGGGACAAACGTTTGAGCATAGCGCTGAAGAGTTGACACGCGGTCTTTCCAATAATGTGCGCTGTGCTTATAGGCACTCAAAGGGACGCCAAGGTACTTTGGTGGCCTGCATGTCCATGTTATACCAGCATATTCAGCAGGTGTCGTACCCCAGCTACCAAACCAAAGACCGCATCTCTTAGAGCGATTAATCCGACTTCCTGACACCGAACCAAAGTCCTCCGTTAAACGAATAACCTCATCGATGCTTGGCTTATCAGTACAAAAAAACGCAAGGTCATCTGCATAAGCCAATACCTTCAGTTCGTGGCCCATTATTCGGAAACCATTGACTGCTCTACTGTTTATAACACTTATGCAAAGTGGCTCCAAGTATAATGCGATCAGGAGCGGAGACAGTGGGCACCCTTGTTTCACCGATGACTGAATTGGGACTGATTGCGAGTGACAGCCATTAACAATCAAGCGCGTGGTACAGGATTTGTAACAAAGGCGTATGTCAGTAGAAAGTATTGAACCGAGATTAACGTGATTTAAAAGTGCAAAAAGAAATGAATGGCACACTCGATCAAATGGCTTTGCAAGGTCAATTTGTAGCATTGCTAATTGTTCTTGAGCGTCACTGCAATACTGCAACACCGTACGCGCTACATGTAGGTTAGATTGTATTGATCGTCCCCGCAAGCCGCATGTTTGATGAGGCCCCATCAAAGTAGACATTGCAAGCTGCTGCCGATTTGACAGTACTTTAGCAAAAATCTTATAATCTACATTAGAAAGCGTGATTGGTCTGTAGCCATCTACAAATCGAAGTTTTTCCTTATCCTCGGTCTTTGGTATAAAGACAATATGACTTTTCGTAAATGACTGAGGCAGAAATTCAACATCAATACTTGTCTCAAAAATTTGCAGCAGGACAGGGGCTAGAACGGATTTAAATGCCTTGTAAAATTCTCCTGAGAGGCCGTCAGGCCCCGGGGACGGGGACCCGGGGAAGCTAGCCGTGAGGGCAAGCTTATGGTAGGGCGAACGCGAATTGAGCAATAACTCGAATTGGGAACTGTGTTGGTGCAATTTTTAGGGGAATCCCACAAGGTGGAGTAGCTTTGTTCTTTAACGACGAAGTTTCTGAGAAAGCTGTATAGCCTTCCCTTGTAGCCGTATGGCTGCGCTCTGGTGGATGTCAATGAGTAATTACTCCCTTATTACAAATCTGCTCCACCTTGGGGGATTCCCCTAAACATTGGACCTCCACCATCACGGTTTTAGCAGATGATTGTGTTTTTTTATCGGCTTCGATTTCAGACCCGTTCGTGCTTCAATGTGACATAAATAACGTGTCTAGTAGGTGCAACACCGGGCTCATGACAACGAATAATAACAAATGTTAGGTATGCATGTTTCACACAGGTCTGCTAATGCGAGCCTTCATCATAATCATCAACATCCTGACTACGGCCACTGCAGGGCAAAGGCCTCTCCCATGTCTCTCCAATTAACCCTTGGCCTGCTGCGGCCACCGTATCCCCGCAAACTTCTCAATCTCATCCGAGCCTTCTTAATTCATGTGAGCCTTAGTCTGTACCATTTATTGGGCTCTATACATGGACAAGTAACATCACACACATATGCTCAGGAATCTTGGATGTCCGCACTTTGCCCCACCTTTCGGTTGCTTGCTCAGGATTGCATTGCATTTGAATGGGCGGCCTTTGTTAAAATTATTTCCTTCTAAACAAGGCACTGCACCCGCTCAATACCAACGCACTGTGAGAAAGCATAACGAGTTCACGTTTGAGATCAAACATTGCCAAAGCAAACCACTGCATTCTTTTAGGAGTAAAGAGCAATTTCATAAGATTTTTCTCTGCGGTGAAGCAACCTTGCGGATTCAGGTGACGTGCTTCCGAACGCTCCGTTGTCCCTCTAATTCCGAGTCGCTCTGTGACGTTAAAGCTCATAAAACAAAACCAAAAGTTATCTGCAAACAAAGTAGGCGACATCCCCAGTGAACGTCGAGGGATTTCATTAAATTCTTTTACATAAATACTCTCGCTAAATCATTCTAAATTGTTGCGACATGTTAGTTTAGTAGATGGTGCGCTTAATTGCCTTGAAAACACTACTGAAGGTGTTTTTAGAACAATGGCAGTATTTATCGGTACTCTTCGACCTAAAAGGAGCATCTGAAAAAACTTGAAGGATCGGTATCCTACGCGACCTAGCTGACCTAGGTAAACAGGCAAGAACAGGAACTTATTGGTTGTTCAGTGTGCAGGAAATAGCGCTGTACTAATAACCGCGAGACTAAAAAAAATACGAAGCAGCGATCAGATAGATAATGCGGGTGGCGGGCTCACATCTGATTTCGTGGCTCGAAAATGAGCCCGCTTTTATACAGAAACGTGGGAGCCATAGCAAAGTATACAGTAAGGTTGCAGCATTAACCAAAAACCCTGCAAGCAAAGAACAGAATCACGCCTTTCTTCTGTGATCGACACAATATCCCCATCAACTACATGCAGGACACTGACAAAAACGGGGCATGGGCGTCACGAAAAATATCATGGTCTAGCTACCGACACGATTGAGCCGCAGTTCCATCACTGCCATCAGCAAGCAGACCGCGTGATGTCCCGCCCTCTCGCTCAACCCAGCACGAGAACCTAACGATAACATGACAGCCTAGTTTTTCGAAGTAAACTTACACTACCGTTCTTGTCTTCAGGCGATTTCATTGAAACTGCGCTCTTTTTTTAATGACGATACCGTTTCGCTCTACAAGCAAACGCCGAGACAGACGTTGGGAGTTCTGAGCGCTCAAGATTGCCACAATAAATCGACGAAAAATTAATTAATATCATTCGTCGAAAATAATATCCGCTGAAAAAATCCGTGGCATGCGTTTTGAAATAAACACAAAACAAGTCAGCCGAATGTTCAAAAAAATAAAAACTAATAAAAGGCCAACTTCTGTGTATAAGTTGTAAGTTTGACTGAAACGCCGTTATAACCAGTAGCGACTCCTAGACTTCCTGTCTAAACATATCGTACAGTCATGGCATCGGATGATGTCATTCGATCGCTTTGGCAACCACGCTAAAGCGGCTCGAAGATAACCAGGTATTTGTTCCTTTTAGATTTCTTCTGTTTCGTTATCATTTTTAGTCTCCCTGTGATATATATAAAGCGATCGCACTCTCACTGAAAATGAAACATTAGTTTTTCGCCTGCACTTATATGCTTATGTATATATTTGCTTGAAATGGGCCCATATCCTGCATAGCTTAAGAGCGCCACCGCAGCGCAACGAATTCCCTGGGCTTACGATACCACGGAGCGGACCCATAACACCCTCGCCCGTCTTTTCCTCTCTCCACCAACTAACTGTTGCCGCTGTGAAGGTATGAATCAGCCGCAGGCCGTAAATCAAGCAGCGGTCCTTACGCGAAGGGGCCGGGGAAGGGGCGATGGAAGTGACGGGGGAGGGGGGCTCGCTGGGGTTGCGATCAGGGGTCACATGGCGTGAGCCCGTTTTCGGTCCTTCTACGCCTTCTTGTTCGGTGCAGTCATAGTGACACTGAAGCTGATTCTGACTGCCGTCTGAAAACATGCACCTTCACGCAATATGCAGTCTAACTCAATCTGAAGGTGGCCATTTCAGGGTTAATTGCGTAAGCCTACACGGGGGTTAAATACATGAGGGTTAGGGCACATGAACGCCTCTATCCGACATAGTCATGTTCATTGCGCACCAGTAACCGTCAAGCCAGGAAAAATTTGTTCGTCTGTTTTAGCCAGAACGAACGTGATAACCTGCGCACCGCGCTAGACTATACGACTCTAACGGTGCGCATAGGTCCGAGTCACTAGCTTCATTCTCGTCCCAGGGGCGGGGCCAGAGCATAGCAGTCTCCATTTCCCATACTGCAGTAATACAATTTGAACAGTTTATGCCTACAATAGAGAGAAGCGCGCTATCACTTCACATGCGTGGAAAACCTGCCTCAATCTTTCCGCGGCCAGAGCTTTCGAATGACTGCATGGAACTGGAAAACAGTATAAAGCTCTTTAGACACTGTCGGCCTCCAGCAGCGGCAACCATTTCTCGATTTCCTTGAATCCCGGCCCTTGATAGTTTGTTGTTTGCAATGACTTCGCTACTTGAAAAGCAACACCACGTAGGCATGCAATAGAAAAGTGTGGGGAATTAACCATCGTCCGGCCTCTGAAAAGGCTGCTCCTCTGGTCAGAGGCGGGAACTTAACGACGCCAGCGATAATGCGAGCGACAAGGGAGTGAAAGAGCAAAGCCTAAATTTTTTCCATATCCACTCGAAGCCAAAGTCACCAAAACTTCAAGCGAGGGTAATGACGCCGCGGTACGCACGGCGCACATTATCGGGAATGAAGAAACGTAGGAAACGACGTCGTTCATGAAAGTGCTAAATGAATGCGATTTAAAACATTTCAACCGGCATCAAATTTCGCACATGTGAACTGAATGCTAGTGAAGTTTAAAGCTGTGTCCCATCTTCCTACCTCTCTAATCTCACACGTTTCCCCGTGTACGCTTGCTTTCATGTAATGCAAACATTATGTCACGAATTTTATATTTATTGACATTACTTTGTATACCTTTACTAGCACTTCATAGTTCAATCACGATAAAATATCATGGATTTAACCTAAGAACACACGTTCACCGCACATAGGCCTTCTCAATTCCTTCACTAGGTGATCAGGCAGTAAGCCCATCACAGACTGACGCATTTAGATGATCAAGCCCCGTTCTCCGACGGATTTTAAAGTTTTACGATTCTTTCAAAGATTCAATGCTAAAATAACTGCTTCTTTTGTAACTTCAGTCGTCAGACATTGCCTGCCAGATAAGGTAAAAAGGTGCCTGTATTCATTCAGGCCATTCAGTTCAAGCGAGCTACAGATATTGCAAACATACCTCATTTGAAGCCACAAAGGCTGCCAGGTCGCCTCCTTCGTCTCTTGTTGTATCGGCGCATGTTAATCACACACACTGTGTGTTGCTCGAGCCAGAAGCGAGGGCACTTAGAACTTGAAGAATGGGGAAAGCGCCGAAAATGAGCAAGCGGAAATTAAGGATGAATGGATCGACAATTGCGCGAGCTCTCTTCCTCTCTCGTCCCCGCCTTCAGATGAACCAGGAAAGAAGGGAGAGGAGGGAGATGAATGGGGAGAGGGGCGCATGAGTCTGAGGGGGAAGGGGAGGGGTGCCTCCACCGGAGCGTGCATAAAGGAAAGCAACAGGGATAGAATGACCCCGTGTAGGGAGCGTAGGGAGCTGTTGATCCAGGGGAGCACCGCACCGCAGTCGGTCATCCGAGGGAAAAAGGGAAGGACGGCGCGCCCATGTAGCACGTGCGGAGCAGTCCGTATACCGTTTTTCAACCCCCGGTTGACTCTTTTTGTTTCTTTCTTTTTTTTTTGCACAGAAGCCGCGAAAAAGGTGCCGCCCACTTTTTCCCCTCTCCTCTTCGGATGCCAGAGCTCATTTTCGGAGGTGACTCGCCGGTGGTGTCGCGGTCGGTGTCCTGTTTCATTGCCTCAGAGCCCTCGTTGCCACTCGTGGAGTGAGGAAGTTAACTTCTGCGACCTGGTTGCAGGCCCAGTGCAAGGGCGCTGTGCGTAAAATGTATGTAATCTGGGAGCGCTACCTGCTAAGCTAACACTTTGTCTGGTGAACACTGAAATAGTTCATTAAGAAAAGAACAACAACGGATTATCAGAGATCACAGGATAACCTGCACTGGAGGTAAGAGTAACCTTTCTTTTCACCTTTCTTCAGGTTGGGAACCGTGCGCTTATTATTCAGGAGCCTTCAAAAATCACCCCTTACCTTCTTGGGTTCTACCGTTGCATTTATCGACTCCACTAGCCCTTGTTTGTGGGTGCTCGCACCATACGTTATATGCAGGAATCGATACTCTGTTTCTATCTACAACTTTAAAAAGATTGGTACATATTTCAGCGAAGCAATACAACCTCTACTACTGGCGGTCACATCATACGTTTAGGGGTATTTTGATTCTCTAATTTACCCCCACTTCCTTATTAAAAAGCATGATAAAACATTAACCATCGAAAACACCTGGATATTTTCTGTTTGATTGATACAAATACGTTCTTTATTAAACGCATTTGATCTGCATTTTGCTCATAGCGTAAGGGCAGACGTGTGGCCCCTCGTTTAACGGCGGCTATGGGGATGCTGTTGAGGTTGCCGCCTACTGCCACAAAGCACATAGCTCAGGTCTTCTGCAGCAAATTTTGCAAGTTTCGCCCAGAGCAGACAGACGGCTGCGCTGACATGTGTTCCTGGAAGAATGCAGTCGGAGAACGGGGTCGCGCGTATCGCGATGTTGTGGGCAACGGTCTCCGGGCTTCAGCAACTACAGAACATCCCTTCGCTAGTGTGGCAAAACTTATGCCATTAGCCTGGGGATTGTGCAGTATTTGCTGCGAGGCGGAGCACCAGAATCTGTGTGCCCCTCAGTAGTTCCTCCCGCGTGTGGGGAAGAGGGTGTGCCTGCTCCTCTTAGCTTCTTCTGCGGAGGAGTTGAAGGGCTTTGCAGCGTCGCTTCTTCACGATACCTTTGAAGGGTTAGGAGTCCAGTGGGCGGTTGCGTTTGCCTGCTAACTTGAAATGTTCGTTTGGCGGGGTTGGCGTCCTGCACGCTGCTGCTCTCATATCACTGTGGGTGTCATATGATTTCTAACGCTGTCATATGACCCCAACGGTGTCATGTGAATCCTAGGCGAACACAGAGACTGGCGTGCGCAGCCTCGAGATTTATGGCAAGGTGTAATAATTGGAAACGCTTTCTTAGCTTATCTTTAGTGCGACGAATGGCGTTTCGCCTCCCACACGGAAGCCTTTCACAATGAGGGTGAAACGAAGTATCATCGCCTCAAGTGCGGTGCATGACAGATCACAGACACCTTGTGCATACGGCCTTCCGACAAAGTACTAACATCACATTTGATCTTTAGTATACTGACATCCCATGCATATTTCCCTCTGTTACCTTTTCGGAGTGCTCAGCTCATGTGAAAACGGCAGCTGTGGGCCAGTTATCTCAAATAATTCTTTTCTCTCTCTCTCTCTCTCTCTCAGTAATGCACTAGAGCGTAAAGTCACCCACTGAACATCGATAAGTTCATTCTGGAAAACTTCCGCCACTCCATTCGCGAGCTGTTTCCTATGAGTAATAATAGTCTCCCTACTGCAGTGCTGATGCGGCCTTAATACTGTTCGTGCGTGTGTGCGCGACGATAGCACCGGGCTTTATGCCATTCTTCTTGAAATAGGACTGCTGTTTAAAGGAAACGCTGGTCTCCTTTCCCATTCGGTCTCGTCCAATCGCGCTTTTCTTAGGCACTGCATTCTTTTTTCGTTCAGCTCGTTCTTAATGATGAATTTCATTACTCCAATGAGCACAACATTAACCTGGCAGCCTACAGCGTTTAGAAATATCCGGGCATTCAGTGGTTTCATTTTTCTTCCTCTGTAAACATCACAATAACTGAAGAACAGGGCAGATGGTTTGTTTTGGAACTACTCACTGCATTAGAGTTAAAGATAGAAGTTTTCTGCGAAATATTTTTCTTCGCGCACAACACAGCAACACAGTTGGCTTCTATGAATATTTTGTAGACAAAACTTTCAAAGAAAACAGGAACGATGCTTGCAACAGCGATGTCAGTGTCTGCGTATCACTGCATCGCCGTAGCGCCGTCCTAGCTGCTTTGCCAGCACCCAAGGCTGGAAAGCCCCGAAGCTTGCCAGCCTTCTGCTTTGAGTTTTCTTTACAGCTGATAAGAATTCCTCGCGTCTATTTTCAATCTCCCTTCATGCCCTCCTTTTCTCAGTGTATTTCCCTTCCCTGATTTCATGTATCTTTATCACCATTTTTAAAAGAAACAAAGTACCGTCCCACTCACAGCATTAAGATCAAAATGAGAGCATGTTCTTCTGTCTTAGGCAATTTGTACTTACCCAGAAACGTGTTTTGTGTGACACCATAAAGAATGTTTTCGCTATGTATCAGCACTTTTTGTCGTACTCTCTACGTCCTCCAGTTCTACGTTTCAAAAAAATTCAGCAGTAATTTTCACACCCTTCTATAAAAAATTATGTCAAAATCTTTTGTGCTTGTGTTGCATAATGAGCAATTGACCAGGTCTCATTCAGGAATTATTTCCTTCCTTTGCTTTGAGTACCTAATGCACACGATTAGTTCCCAACGGAGCTTGTGCTTTCTTTTTTTCTTCCTTTCTTCCTTTCTTTCTTTCTTTCTCTCTTTCTTTCTTCCTTTCTTTCTTTCTTTCTGTCCTTCTTTCTTTTCTTTCTTCCTTTCTTTCTTTCTTCCTTTCTTTCTGTCTTTTTTTCTTTTCTTCCTTTCTTTCCTTCTTTCTGTCTTTCTTTCTTCCTCTCGCTCTTTATTTCCTTCTTTTTCTGTTTCCTTCTCTCTTTCCTTCTTCCTTCCTTTCCTTCTCTCTTTCTCTTTCTCTCTCTCTTTCTTTCCTTCTTTCATTCAACAAAGCCCCATATGCTTCGACAGGCTATCGAAGAGCACGAAGTTGGAGGCGCATTGTATCGTTGATAAAGCCATAGAATACAGTGGAGGCCGACACATATTTTAACCTGATACCTTTTGAACAAACTAAACGATAAAAATAAACAGAGCTTCTTAAATTTCTTTCATTTGCCGGCCGTTTAACAGAGCTGAGAAATGGCATGCGTGCTGTGGCTCGTTTCTCATCATTGTTTCTGTTTTCAGGCTCTTTCCGTGAGCCCGTAATGAGCTGTCGTTAGGGGCTCAACAAGCACGCACATTTAAAGGCCTGCACAAAGCCCCGGCAAAGTTCTCCACCCAGCGGAAACAAAACAGTCCTCGCCACAAAGCGAAACTGACTTTGCCCCCAACCTATTCATTCCGGCACCCTTTGATATGCAAATTGTTCGCTCGCTCCAGCGCCCCTGGCTGCTAGCCCTCCCGACCCAGCCAATCGCTTTCGCATTCTCCTGGGAGCCATGACGTCAGCGACATTAACAAGCTCCTCGACGCGCAGCTTTAAACGTATGGATTGAGAGGCCAAGCCGCAGGAGAGGGAAAGGGTCGATGAGCTGGGAGAAGGAAAGCACATCCAGCGAGAGAGCTACAATAAGAATTCTGCTCCAGTTCAGGCAGCCTTACCTTCTTCCCCCTCTTCTCTCATGCGTTCCTTCACCCCTGCTCTCATGCTGACCGGAGGCACTTGTCGGAAAGCGCGAAGCATTCGTCGTCACCTTCTTGGCCAGGCGGCTCGGGAACCCACTAATTACTCAGATTAGACCTGTCAGGAGCTGACCCAGATTCAATCAGCAAGTTTATTAATGCACCATGTGACCAAATACATCGTCGGCCAAGAAACTGAACCAATGGCTGGAGGGCAGTGACGTCATCGGACTGGGGCATTCTCATTGGCTGGAAAGGGGGTGACTCCTCGGAACGGAAGTCCCGTAACTTCCGGTAAAGACATCAACAACTGCTAATGCTATCGCATGACAACGCATAATGGACTCAGATGGATCCGTGTATTTTTTAAATTAACTACAGCAATGCGAAATAAAATGAATTAATATTAACCGTAACTTTAATTTTATTTACATCACTTTACCACTATTACAGTGGGATTTTTCATTGAACTTCATATTCCTGCAGCTTCATATTGCAAAAACAATTAGCAAGTTTTGTCCAGCACATGGCGTCTGACATCTCGCTCTTTCTTTCTCTCTGCGCGTCTCCAAAGAGCCTGCATGAACATGTAGCCCTTTTCATAAAGGGCGCACAGAAATTTGAGAAATTAGCAGAAATCTCAAATGCATACCAAAAAGAAAGCAGAAATCCTGGGTGCGTAACTTATTTCGCAGTAAACTGTTGGTTTCGTTACAGAGTTTGAAAAACGGCGCCCCACTCGTTATCTTGTCTTTTCGCTATTTTATATTGTCACGGTATGACGGAGTCTAACACCACGAGCTTCAAATGTCACTTTAACTAGTTGATATTGCTCTGAAGCAAAGTGCCGCTAACTTCTCTCGTTAGCGGTAGAAATTAAGCGTAAAGTATAACCTCGGCTTCTCAAAGGAAATGATTCCAGTATTAGCCGAAATATTTGCAGATCAATGCTGTTTTTCTTTTGTTAACTCAATGAAAAACTTTTAATGCTGTCCACAATTTACATAAAAACTAAAGCTGCATAAGTCGAGCGAGTCGAGCGCGCCCGTGTAGAGTTGTGTCCGAAAACTAAAAGGTATTTTTTGTCCGCCTTCAAAATTATTTTGTGCAAAACTTCATCTTTTCCTTATATGCAGTTTGTTTTGAACTATTTCGTTCTCCGGAAAGAGCGTGGCCGCGTTTGTACTTAAATAATTTTCCTAATAAGAGTCGCAGGCCTCTAGTATCGCGGTTTTCACTTGGACGCTGCCTAAAGGACTATATAGTCCTTTCTTTTAGCGGCCCTTGGTGCACTCAATGTTAAACACTCTTCGCATTATTCGCGAGGTTTGAATACGGAGAACAAAATATTTGGTTCTAAACTCATAATTTCTGCAATACTGTACTCGTTTCGGTTTTGGAAGAAGGCATGAACATCTGATGCCTTTATACACTGGTACCATCGAGAACATGCTCAGTCGGTCGCAGTGCGGGCGGTCTACGATAACCTCCCACAATCGCTTTAACTGCGGCTTCGTCATCACCCTCCCCTTTGCCCTCTCTTTTGCTCGTCTCCAGCCCTCGAAGCCATCTTGCCCCAGGGGGCGCGACCATCAGGTGACGCACCGACTTGCGGGGAACGACGGGGGACATCTATTCGCAATCAGTCTCTCGGTTCCCCCGCGGCAGCTGCTTTGTTGGTTCTCTGATTAACGACAACGCGCATTCTTGCCGTTTCTACATAGCTTCAAGCTCATAGGGACGTGTAATTGTCGGGCGTGTACGGCGGGTCCGTCGGGCACTGAGCGATTAATCAGGACTGCGTTCTAGAAGCCCTCTTCTATGCAGACTTCGCTGCGGTGTTTTTGTGTGTTGATTGCTCTGCTCTTTTTCGTGCTTAACTTTTTTGCGGAAAGCTTCAGGATTACGATAGTCAGAATAAGTTCTAACCTAACATTACGCCTTGTCACAAGCGTATTCTGCAACCCGTAAGATGGATGCTGGAGTTGCGGCTTTTGCAGTCAGCGAAGACGCGGCGGCAGAGTGCAGAGCTCTGGTATCTTTCTTCCTCTAGCTTTCTTTTTGTTTATTTTTGCACTAGAGACAATATATATTCTCAGGCCTATGAGCTTCAGTTCTATTTGCAGGTTTTTACCGCAGCGATCGTCTAGCCATTTGCATGCCAGAGGTGAAGGGTTCGATCCTCAGTGCCGCCGAGTACCCACCGGTAATACAAAGGGTCTCTGGCCTGTTACTGGGCTTCTCTCCAGTGAAATGCTTCCAAAATGGGTCTGTTACCTCATCTTGTGTAGTTGAAAAATACCTCGAGTAGCGCATTCTGATCAAAGCTGTCCTTGCGTCATAATAAACTCACCGTCATCATCCTCATCATATTTGCAAGTTTGGACATTTTCAGCGTCATTCTCATGATCATCGACCGTAGGAGTAGGATTACGACTGCCATTTGATACATCTGCGCGAACTGAACTTGAGAAGTATATGCCCGCTTCGACTTCATCCAATGCTGCAAACTGGAGAATCATTCGTTAAAGAGGGGGGCAAGAACCTGAACTACCAGCTGCTTAGAATATACGTCAGTAAGGTACAGATACCGGCAATGTATTGGCGTCTATCATCTGTTTTGATAACGTTCATTGTTTTTCTTTCTTTTTTATAGAAGCGTAAACGTTAACAAGCCCGGCTATTTAAAACTGTGCAGCCACCACTGCAGCCCAAGTATAAGTCCGAGGAATTGATTGGGCTTTTCACATTATTTTGGCTTTTCACATCTCAAGTCTTTAAAGGATCAAGGAGTTAGTTCTTGACTGGCTGATGTATTTGCACACACAATGAATCGAACGGCTCTGTAAATCACAACGCGATTGACGTACGGTCGTGTGGAATATGGGAGGGAAAAATAAACAGCACTCAATTATAGATTATTTTATGAGTATATGTGAGACAAGCACAGTTGTTTTCTGACTAGTTTTCCTCTTGACATATAATAGCTAAAACCTATATTATAGTATAGTGAAGAAATAACCAGGAAATTCGCACCTTTGCGCCAAAACTTTCTCTCTCCCATATTCCTGACATGTGAGCATTGTATGTTGCGTATTTGAGATCACTCTTCACTGTCTGCTTCTGAGTTGTTTTAATAATTCTTTAATTGTTATTGAGTGCACGTACCTGGAGCCACTACCTGTGCGAGCCTAAAGAATTATCGCAAAAGAATACACGCTCGGCCAGCGACGCTCCTGCTCCGTGATCCCATGATTAAATTATCAAGCTTGCAATTTTCTTTTCCTGCATCCAAATCCCTGACCCTAACTCCCCTCACATGAGCCTTTGTCACTACTGCCTGCCAGAGCCCTGCCCGTGTCCCGCTGTGAAAGGCGGTCGCGCGCATATCCAACTCACTTGTGTAACGTCACGGCGGCGTGCAGAGGCCTTACGAATCCAAGTCGTATTGGCTTAAAAATTCATAGAAGCAAGCGCTAAAGACCTGCAATCGGACAAAAGGAAAAAAAAAAAACATCATGCCACTATCCGGTAACTACAACGTTTAACGTTCTACAAATGTCTCGGACTGTGAGTATAAGCAAAGCGCGACTGCTAAACCTTTGGCGGTTAAGACAGCGCAGACATCGGTGCAACTGAACTGCTGTAAGAGAAAGGGAACGTATGAGGCGTATCACGGTGTCGGGTCGATTCAGTCGACACGTTCGTAAACAGGGGCACCCACAGCCCTCTTCCTTATGAAAATGGTCTAAAGACAATCTATAGACTTTTAATAGACTCTATTGCCTTGCTATAGATATCTCTTTTTGTCTATTCATAATGTATAGACTGTCTATAGACAAAAGTCTACAAAGAGTGCATGGCCATAAATCTATAGATTGTCTATAGTCTCTCTATAGTATTTGTACTGCCTATAGACAGTTCTGTATGATTTGTCTATAGAGAGTCTATAGACTTTATAGACAGAAATGTATGGACAGTCTATAGACTGTCTAAAAAAATTTTTGTAAGGGCTGCCCGCAGTGCTATCCCACTGAACACGAATACGCCTATATGGAAGTAAAAATGGATTAAGCTGTCCTCTACCAGACTCCCATTTATAGAAGGGAGGTTGCTATAGGATAACATACTCCATTTTTGCTCCTTTCTGTTTATAGTGCAGTGCGCGTACAGGTGACCCGTGCTCTACACCACGTGCCTCTGCATGTTCCCATGCTCGTTTTACACACCCGGAGCAACAAATTCAGCTAGCCACCCGCACTTCCCAGATGCCGCTCAATCACTCTTACGTTCCGCCCTAAGCTGCCACCGATCATAGGCTGTCACACGATTTGCTAATTATAAAAACTCTATGCGACTGATAGCTGTATGCGATGGCAGGTGACGTTGAAAAAGCCGCACGCTCTGTTCAAATAAAGCTGCTTCCTAAAATAGCTAGGTTGAGAATCATGGCCCTGCTTTCAACGCCTAAAGGTATAGTAAATGCTCTCTGCAATCGTGTGTATGGAAGATTAAAAAGAGCAAGGTTTGTAGATTCAGTTTTACTTAGTCACAAATGCTGCTCTTTCACTTCACTGAGAATTTTCTTGGTAGAGTATATATATTTTTTTTCTCTACAAGAAACTGATATATTAAGAAAAAAATTCTTAAACAATGCCTCCTAGAAAATTGCTCGATTGTCAGTTCTCGCAACGCACCTCCATTATATTCGATAACTGAAGTGTAAGTAGGCAGCCGTCATTGTTTCTCATGGTTATGGTACTGGGCTGCTGACCCGAAAGACGCGGGTTCGATCCCGAATGAGAGGGTTGCATTTTGCTGGAGGCAAAATCCTGGATGCCCGTGTACTGCGCGATGACAGTGCACGTAAAGAACCTCAGGTGGTAAAAATTATGCAGAGCCCTTAACTACGGCGTTCCTCATGGCCGAAACCGTACCAAGTGTAGGTGGGAAGAAAGAAAAAACCAGCGAAAAATTGCCATGAAATTCGTGATGTTAAGAAGGTTAATTCGGCGAGTCAGACGATCAGAATCGTTATCGTCTCTTCAAAGCGGGTATCAACCACACTGACCGTAACAGAATACAAAACGCCGCGACTCTCTCTCATTCTCGCATTCTCTCTCACACCAAAACGAGAGAAAAGATCCGGGTTCAAGGAGACAGAGTGCTACGAGATATTCAGCAGAGCTGCGGAATTCTTTAGTTATGTATGCACGGTTCTACGCCGAAAAGTGCAAAAAAGGATGCAAACGCCTGCAAAGTCAAAGCAGCAGTACGGAGGAATGCGATATTGAGATCATCGGCAGTCCCCTGGAAGCACAAATGTAGCTTTTGCAGATGAAGTTTGAAAATGACGTCAGATTGCTCTGCCTATTAGCTCCGAGTAGCAACGCTTTATATGCAACTACGTTCGTAGCATGTGGAAGAATATGAATTCCTCATCTCTCAACTTCCGACAATATCATGGTGAAATAGGAAGACATTTGTCAGATAAAAATTGTTTACGGTCTCTCGGACTTCGAGTTCGTTCGATGCATTCGGTTTGGTCTTTCAGAAAATGCGCATTGGCCGCACGTAACTGACCAAATAACTGTTTCTAATCAGCGACACAGGAGTTTCTCAAACTTCAGCAGCGCTGACAAAATTTCGGTAGGGCCTTTTGAATGTGGGTGCATTGCCTAAAATAATGTTGAGGTAATGATTTTTTTTCCTTGAATTGTTCATAATTTTCGTATTGAAGTATCAAAGTGCACTACATCAGTCATGCAAAGAATTTCATACTCTGAACAATGCAACAGACTGCAGTTCATTTTTTAAAGCAGCCCTTTCCCAGGGACCACCTATCACATTCTCCTGGCATCCAGACCAACATGTTCGCCCACTTGCCGACCCCGCTTTACATCGAGCTTTCTGCTCACGTCGCGCTGAACACGGTTTAATACCGACCAACAACTCTCACCTCCGTGCAATCAAGCGATGTCCCACCATCGGCGTGATAATTCGATCTTCGACCGGCCACACCATCCGCCCTCAATCCCCTTTTTTCCCGACCAACCCCACGAGCGCACCCTCACCAACTCCCCCGCTAGAATAGCCCCTTCTCCCCACCCTCAGAGAGAGGGCGAGCTTCTTTTCATATTCCGGCCCAATGGTGCATGGAAATGAGCTTAGTCATGCGGGAGACGCCACTGGGAATTGCTCTTGGTTGCCCGCTTCGGCCGTAGCCAATGGCGCCATCTGACGGATTGCGGCGCGGGCAGTGCGTCGGTATTTACAGCACCCCCTGACGGACGCGTACATGGCCTTCCCCTGCACCCTGCTTCCAATCTCATAGTATTCTGCCTGTCTCTATTGGTGCTTTATTCCCGTGGCTGCGTATTCCGTTTCCTCCCGATCTCCCTGCATTGCGTCTGTTTGCATCGGCATGTGGGTCGTTCGTTACCAGAGTGGCCACCTCACAGGCTTGGCTTCGAATGGATAAAGTATGCGACAGCTGATGCAGGTGAAGCAGTTCCGGCATCGGATTTACTGCCTCGTTCATCGTGTTGCATTGAACCGAGGTTGCCTTCGGTAGTAAGACAAAAATGCTTTGAAGTGGATGGTGTGCTGGCACATTCAAGTGTGGTTTGTTCTCAGTAGGCAATGATATAGAGTTCTCTTTTCCATGCACTATGTTGGAGTCATCTCGGGAGAACGAAAAGCTACTAAAGGTATTTTTTTTAAAGAACACTACAGCGCAATCCTAACTTGCAGATGTGTAATGCATAATCGTTTGTTAAAGATAAGACTGCGATTTTGAAGGTAAGATTTTATTTTGAGTGGGTGTGGGGGAATGGGGGGTGGGTGGGGGGAAGCAACCTCTTACGTGGTACCGGAATGCTCGGCAACGATAGCTGCGAAAATTGCTTAGAAGGCCCGCCCTTTCTGTATGAGCTTATTGAATATCCTAGAATGGGTAGTCGATACTGCCATCCACACTCTTGGAATCGGCCTCTGCCAGGTGTTTGAGCGACGTTCGCCCACTTTTAACCTAGCCCCCCCCCCCCCCCCCCCAACTGTTCTCTTTCCTCTGGTAGCGACCGCGCGCAGCAAGGTTGCGCTGCCGTCGCCCAGAAGACGAGCACATCTCTGCACAGACGACAAACTGGCATTCAATGACAGATTCTGAAGACGCTTGAGACGCTCTAATCAATCACCCCCACCAGTCGACTGCGCAACAACTGCCCCAGAACACATGTCCGAGCTTCATTATTTGCAAATGGCAGTTATGATTTGAGCATCCGTCTTGTGTGAGGGAGATGCGGATTTTCTATGTACTTTCCAGTGGGTATGAGCTTTCCTTTGGTGTGGTGCTCAGCTTCTCTCCCGTGAAAAGGTTAACATCGTTTTTTACTGCCATCTCGTGCAAACGAAGCGGTTCAGACCTAGTGCTCTTTGGACAAGCTTAAGACGTTGGAGTGCAGTGATCTTTACAGTGGCGGCATGGGCGACTTGACGAGACATCAGCCTCTGAAGTCATGTGTTCCGTGTCGGAGTAGTCTAAACTGTGCTTCCTTACGAACAGAAAGTTTTTTTTTTATGCGAAGCATATTACTAGAGCTACACTACAGCCCGTCGAGCGCGGCGGTGGAGCTACCATTGACCTTTAGCGTGACCACGTGACAACATGACGTCACAGCAGAGGAGAGATGGGCTGCCGGCTCGCGTGGTCGGCCGCGGCGGTGGAGGCTCCACATCAGAGGCGCGACGGCTGACCACGTGACAACATGACGTCACAGCAGAGGAGAGATAGGCTGCCGGCTCGCGCGGTCGGCCGCGGCGGCCGAAATACAATACAACAAGCAAAAAATACAACAATACAAGCAATACAACAAGCAATACAATACAACAAGCAAAAGCAACGAAATACAACAAGCGGATGCCCTGCTACGCAAAGCGTATAAGACAGCGCTCCGACTTCCGCGCAACACGTCAACCGAAAAACTCATGGCCCTGGGATTACATAACACCTTTGAGGAGCTACGAGAGGCGCAGCTTGAGTCGCAAAAACTCAGGCTGTTGCAGACAACGACTGGAAGAGCGCTCCTGCACAGGCTCGGATACCGCGAGCAGATGCGAGAAATGACGAGGACGGCAACGATCCCCGACGAGCTTCGCAAGACCCTCAAGGTAGCGCCAATACCAAAAAACATGGATCCCAACCTCCATCGAGGCAGAAGAGAAGCGAGGGCCGACTTCATCGAAAGAACATACGCTCCTCAAGCCACGACCGTGTATGCAGACGCGTCTTGGAGAGGAGGAGACACCAAAATCGCTGTGGCGGCGGTGGTCGATTCGTCTTTACGCGAAATGACCAGCGCGTCTCTCCGAGGCTGCACAGCTGCAGAGTCCGAAGAAGTAGCCGTTGCTCTAGCGGTGGCGGAGGGCTATAGATCCGGGCGGTCGCTAACAATACTCACCGACTCTCAAACAGCCTGCCGAAATTACATGAATGGCAGGATAGGTCGTCACGCGCTCCGTATACTCCTCGCAGCGAGCGACAGAATTAAAAACCAGGACGAACAAAGCGACAAGATCCCACACAAAATTGTGTGGGTACCGGGGCACACGGGGGTGGCAGGGAACCAAGAGGTCGACAGGATAGCTCGAGGATACATTACTTTCCGAGCATCCGATGAGCCCGCGGAACTCGCGCCAGCACCCAGGGATTACTCGGCCATACTACAAAACTACAGAGGCAGAAGATTGCGGTATCCCCCACCGCACAAATCTCTCAGCAGAGAGGAAGCTGTCACTTGGAGACAATTACAAACAGGCTCTTTCCCAAACCTACATATACTAAACAAAATGCACCCTACCATATACGCGGACAAATGTCCCTGGTGCGACGGAAAACCTACTCTCTATCACATCACATGGGCCTGCCAAAAGATAGACGTGGTCCCCAAAATACAAAACCCGAGTGCGGAGCAGTGGGAGACTCTGCTGTCCAGCGACCGCTGTGAAGACCAAGAAGGTCTGGTACAGCGAGCTCAACGGGCGGCAGTGGCCAGCGGAGCCCTGGACTGAGGGCAACCGACCACTGATTAGAGGCGGACGACTTCGACAGAGAAGACTCCTGGGGGTAAAATCAAGGAGAAAACGTCTCTGAGTGAGTGAGTGAAAACTTTATTAGCTCTAGATTCGGATTGTGTTCGGCGGTTTTGAGATGGCTTCGTCCATCTTGCTCAAAGGTCGGTTGCCCTTAGTCCAGGGCTCCGCTGGATGCTGCTGCCAGTTTTGCTCGCCGAATCAGACCTTCTTGGTCGACCCGACGATCGCTGGAGAGCACTCCCTCCCATTGCTCCGCACTCGGGTTTGTTATCACTGGTACCACGCTTATCCTCTGGCATGCCCACGTTATGTGGTACAGCGTGGGGGGTTCTTGGCACCAAGGGCATTTGTCATTGTATTGTGTTGGATATATTTTGTTGAGTACGTGTAGGTTCGGGTAGGAGCCCGTCTGTAGCTGTCTCCACGCGACAGAGTCCTCTCTGCTAAGGGAGTTGTCCGGTGGTGGATACTGCTTTCTGCAGCCCTTGTAATAATTTAGAATCGCCGAATAATCTTGGGGTACAGGTTCGTTCCCCTCGAGGTCGCCTACGTTGGATGCTCGGTAATAAGTGTACCCTCGAGCTATCCTGTCCGCCTCTTGGTTCCCTGTTACTCCCGTATGTCCCGGCGTCCATACTATCGTATGCCTGACTGGTTCTCCGTTTGTTTGTCGTTGTGTTATGTGGCCCCCAGAGCGGAGTATGCGGAGCGCTCTGTGCCCTATTCTGCCGCGTAGGTAGTTGCGGCATGCTGTTTGTGAGTCTGTAAGGATTTTTAGAGACCGTTTAGACCGATAGCCCTCCGCTGCCGCTAGAGCGACGGCCGCTTCCTCAGCCTCGACTATCGTACAGTCTTGTAGTGATGCGCTGGTGATCTCGCGTAGGGTTGAGTCAATCACCGTTGTTACCGCATTGCTGTTGTGCTGCCCCGCTGTTCTGGTGTATGTGGCTGCGTCCACGTATACCGTCGTTTCTTGGAGTGCTAATGTCTTTTGTAGGTATTCAGCCCTTGCCTCTCTGCGTGCTTTGTGTAGGTTGGGATCCATGTTCCGGGGTATTGGCGTTACTTTTAGTGTGTTGCGATAATCGTCCGGAATTGTTTCTGTCCTCTGTATTTCTTGAATTTGATCGGCGCGGCCCAGTTTCTTTAGGAGATGAAAGGACTAGAGTAAAATAAAGTTTTTCCTTCCTTCCTTCCTTTAGATTCTGATGACCTCGTGCTCATGCAGCATGCTCTTTAGTAACATTGCGAACCGCTCCATCGTTTCTATCAATGCTAGTTCATTTCATTTTATTGCCTTAAAGGCCCCAGGTAAGGGCTTTTACGTAAGGGGTGGGAAGAGTTGGGACATTTTTTTACCGCTTCAATGAAAAATTCAGGGGGCACTTCGGCTCTCTAAAGTGCTGTAAGGCGAAAGCGTTTCCTGGCGCACTGTTTGTTTTTATTTACTTTTTATTTTTCATACTTTTTATTTTTGCTGCTTTTCTTGTTTTTATTGTTTTTTATTTTTATTTTCATATCCTATTTTATTTTGTTTTTATTCTTGCTTATTTTATTATTTTTATTTTCCTTTTCCTGACTTTATTCCTTTTATTTTATTTATGAAACCTATGCATTCACTAGATGCGCCTTTATTCATGCTGGAACCTTTAGCTTTCGTGGCGGAGTGGTAGCGTCTCCTCTTCTAATGCCAAAGGCCCTGGTTCGATTCCCACCCTCGGCGCAGTTTCTTTTTATGCAATGACGCCGAAAGGCGGACAAATCTGCCGACGCGTCTGTCGCCAAGGCTGCCGACGCGTCTGCCGACATTGCTGCCGACGCGTCTGTCGACACGGCTGCCGACGACAGTATGAGGCATTAAAGGCTTCCGCCTTAAAACTTCAATGATGGTTGGTTGGTTGCGACTGAGAGAAGGATGAAAAGGAAAAGTGCACTGGCCTGCCAACTGGCTCAAGCCGAGCCACCACCGCTGCCACGCGCAGACAGAGGATAGTTGAAAGAAAAGAGGACAGAGTAAAAGAGAGAGTAAAGACGCGCGTCGCAACAACCGCGTCCACCGGAACGGACGCTGGCTGAAAAAACAGATACGCGGCCGCAGCCCGAAGGCTGCAAACCGAATGCCTCCCCTCCTCCCAAACTTCAATGAGCAGGTGATTACAGCAATATCGCTTGGATGGCTCTTCGTTTGCAGCTGTTCGGAGAAAAAAACGAATTGGAAAAAGTCACAGTGCGTGAGAGCGGACGGGTACCATGTAGCCAATGACTGACGCGGGTTGATATATATGTGTGCTGGGGGAAGACTGCGTGCAGGGGGTTGTTGAAAATTTTATGAAATAAAGATAGGCTGGAAGTGCGACGACGGAGTGGTAAGGAGTGATTCTACAAAAAAAAAAGGTTACAGCGCCGAAACACACACACACAGAAAGCGAGGCGGGACAGGCGCTTGTCCGTCTGTCCCGTCTCGCTTTCTGTGTGTTCCCTGTTTCGGCGCGGTGACCGTTTTCTGGAAACATGCACCAACTAGCCCCCCTACAAGTATTACTCAGTGTTTCTAGGACGGAGTGATTCGATAAATCAGGGGGCACTTTGTTGACCTTTGTTGACCTAAAGTGCGGTGAGGCGAAAGCCTTAAGCGAGGTGTTGCTGCTTGTGTCACTGATGTGTGGTTAAGGTGTTAAGCTTCGCCTCTTTAAGAGCGGAACGCGACAGCGTCTCGCAACGCTGCCAGGGAGGCCATTGAACGCCATCGCCCGTTCGTCTCTACGCCTTGCTCGTCGGTAAATTGGTTTTCGAAGAAAGGAAATGTATCTGTCTCTCATATATCGGTGGACACCTAAACCTCGTCGTAACGGGAAGGGAGGAAGATTGGAGTGAACGAAGACACCGCATTCACTAGACGCGCCTTTGTTCATTCCAAACCGTCGAGCTGGCATGGCAGAGTGGTAGCGTGCTCGTCTCGCACTCCGGAGACCGGGGTTCGATTCCCAAGCTCGGCCAATTTCCTACTCGGTTTTATTTATTTATCTGGTCCGACTAGAAAGGTTAATTAGGCTAATTGGTTAAGTAAGCAATTACCTAAACGAAGTCCCACTTACTTGGAGCATCACTATACGATCTCTTAAATTGTTTGCATGGTTAGTAGCCAAAGTACAATTGGCCCCGTTTGAAATTCGCGCACTGTGACGTCACGACCGTTTCGACCAATTGAAAAGCGTGACATTTCTGTCGACAACCCCTGCTTACAACGATTAGTCATTAAAGGCTTCTGCCTTAAAATTGTTTGTGCGAAAAAGCCTGTGTTGCTGACGGTTCAAAAGCAAATCTTCGGAAAAGGAAATCACTTTACTCGGTACTGCGCGATCACCATGACAACGGTGTCGATTGAATAAAAGCGAACGTGCCTCCAAACCAGGATGTAAACTGACTTCCCTAAGAATGCATTCGCTTGTACTTGTGCACAGGCTGGATTCGATGGAAAGGCAAGGGTAGCAGGGGGCGGCAGAAAGTTAGGTGGGCGGATTAGATTAAGAAATTTGCGGGAATACGGTGGCCGCAACTGGCGAGGGACAGATTTAATTGGAGAGATATAGAAGAGGTATTTGTCAAATGAGTGACGAGTTTCAATTCTCAGAAAAAAATCAGTGCAAAAATCAAAGCAATGCGTTATCATCAATTAATGTTATATGAAATGTTTCTCCAGCGGCGGTGCTTAAAGTTGGCCCGCAACACAGCCAGGCTTAAATTGTAATAACCACGCGGCATGACCTCAATGAACGCAGAATTATTAAGGCGAAAGTTTTAATGTCTCATCATTGTAAGCAGCAGTTGTCGACAGAAATGTCACGCTTTTCAGTGGTCGAAACGGTCGTGACAGGGCCAATTGTACTTCGGCTAGTACCCAGGCATCCAATTGAAGGGATCGTATAGTGATGCTCCAAGTAAGTGGGACTGAGCTTAGTTAATTGCTTAATTACTCAATTTGCCTAATTAATTTTTCTAGTCAGGCCATATAAATAGATAAAACCATATAAATAAATAAAACCGAGTAAGAAATTGGTCGAGCTCGGGAATCGAACACCGGTCTTCGGAGTGTGATACGAGCATGCTATCCACTCAGCCATGCCAGCTCAATGGTTTGGAGAGAACAAAGGTGCGTCTAGTGAATACGGTGTCTTCGCTCACTCCCATCCTCCTCCTTTCCCTTCCGGCGAGGTTTAGGTGTCCACCGAGATATGAGAGACAGATACATTTCCTTTCCTCAAAAACCAATTTACCGACGAGCGAGGCATAGAACCGAATGGGCGATGACGTTCTATTGACTCCAGGAAGCATTGCAAGACGCTGTCGCGTTCCACTCTTAGAGGCGAAGCTTAACATCTTAACCACACTTCAGTGACCGCACTTTAGGTCATTAAAGTGCCTCCCTGAATTTTGACGGGTGTCCACCGAGATGTGTGAGGCAGTTACTGCGTAATTTCCTTTCCTAAAATACAATTTTCATTTTCTTCATTACGGGCCATATTTGTCTTTCTTCTTCCACTCCCACTTCCTCCCTTCCTCTGCGGTGCGGTTCAGGTGTCCACCGAGAGACGGAGAATTACTCCGCCATTTCCTTTCCTCAAAAAGCGTTCAAAGGGCAAGGCATCGCGCCGAACGGGTGGTGGCGTTCTGTGGACTCCCTGGCAGCGCTACAACACGCTGTCGCGTTCCACTCCTAAAGGCGAAGCATAAGCGTCATTAATTATCAGTTAATTAGTTTTCAGGCACAAATCAGTAATTAACCATTAATTAGTGATTTGTCGTCACTTAGTAATTAGTACTCAATTACATGTGACGCCACCAGCGACACAGAGGCAGTCAAAGTGGTGCGGAAAACGCTTTCGCCTCCACGCACTTTAGACAAAGTGCCCCCTGAATTTTTAAACACTGAAAGGCACCTGTCCGGTTGTTGGAACTTGACAGCTGCCTAAACCCTGTTAAGCGTTACACGCATTTTGACTTACGATTTTTTCTCTTCCTATAGTATATGAATGCCTCAAAAATATGATGAAGTTCCCAACGTAAAGCATCAACCGTTATTCGTTTTTGTTTGTTTGTTTTTTTGTAGCCAAAGCTACATTGGCCACGAACTTGCGATGTCGCTGCGGCGGTGCTCCGAGGAGGCACAGAGACCGACCTTGAGCCGTTGCCTAGCAACCGCCGCAGCTGGCGGACGCTGCGCGCTCGCCGCGCCGTCTGGCATCCCCAATCCAATCCATCATAATCTTACTGTTTTAGGAAATATTGTTGCTTTCACGAACAAACACAGCAAATTGCCGGGGGCTTAGCTTTGGTTAAGCCTGGTAGGTTGCGAAAGCGCGCAGCGCCTCCAACTGAAGGAACGCAGTGCGCCGCGTCTACAGGTCACGCGCGCCTACCGGCTTCTTGAGGAAAGCAAATGGCGCAGTAATTCTCTGTCATCTCGGTAGACGCCCTAACCGCACCGTAAAGGAAGGGAGGAACGCCACCACCTGTTCGGCGCGAGGCCTTGTTGTTGCGACTGAAAGAAAGAGAACTTGTAGAACGCCGCCGGGCTCGCCATTCAGCGGCATAGGCGCGTTGCTTAGCGAACCGCTCTTGCCTTTCTCTTTCTTCATCTGTCTACTCGGCACGGCGCCGGCGTTTGCGCGCAGCACGTCGCTCCAGCGGCGCCCTGTACTCATCTCACTCCTCAGACATGACTAAGCGGAGCGCGCCTGCGGCGCCCCGTGTATACTCTCCTAGCGAGCGCCCTCACGCGGCGGGCCGGGGAGGCCGTCACGTGGTAGCCGCCGCGCCGAGCGAAGGAACGACTACGGTATATCCTAAGGCAGCTGGGATACTCTCCCACGCAGACAAAAGACCTTGAGGTGGAAATTCCTGCTGAAGTGAGGCAGAAAATAATAATCCCCCTATTCCACGGAATATGCATCCCGATTTTCATGAGGCACGTAGGAAAGACAGGGCAGAAATGTTGCATCGCAAATATGCAGGGCGCCAGGACGTCGTGTATACTGATGCGGCGGAGTACCACGGACGAACAGCGAAGGTAGCGGTGGTCGCAAAGGAGGGCGCCCGGTTAGTAAGCAGCTGCACAACCAGAAGAGCTACGGTCACTACGGCAGAAGAGGCGGCCATCGCGCTCGCGCTCACACAAAAAGACATAGAGGTGGTCATCAGCGACTCAAAGCAAGCGATACGCAATTTTGATTTAGGCAGAATATCAGCAGCGGCAGCACGCATACTGTCGAACGGAAAAATTGAGAGTCCAATCCTCTTGCTTTGGACCCCTGCGCACCAAACCCTTCAAGGCAATGAGGGAGCCCACGAGCTCGCCCGAGGACTGACCTTCCGGCCGATCTCACCGACTCCGTCCGAGGATGGACACATTTCAAAAAACGAGCGGTTATACTCTTTCCGCGATATCACACAGTTCTACATGCTTAGTCGAAGAGAATACTCCGCACCGCACAAGAATGTGAGCAAGAAGGAGGAAGTAGCATGGCGGCAGTTGCAGGTGGGCACTTTTCCGAATCCAGCCGCGCTGAGTAGGTTCATGCCCGGCTTCAATGACGGGAAATGTAGGGCCTGTGGAGAACGAGCCACCTTAGCCCATATGATGTGGGCGTGCGCCCAATCCACACCTTTAGTGAATTTCAAGGAGTCATGGGAGGTTTTGCTGCGCAGCCAGGACCTCCAAGAACAAAAAGAGACCATCAGATATGCCTTCGAAGCCGCCCGGTCCCAAGGGATCTCGGCCGTCTGACAAGGACGGGATGGCGAGGCCGCCGTCCTGATTATCTGATATAATAAAGTTTTTCTAAGCCTAAGCCTAACTACGGCCGAAGAGACGAATTGGGACCCCTGCTCTCCTCTGGTCGTGACGTCACGCTGTCACGTGGTCGTGCCACGTGACAGCGAAGGAACGACCTCCGCCGACGGCAGAAAAGTGCTAGCAATATAGCTTTCGTAATAAAAATTAGACCAGGTGGGGTATAAAGAGAGCTAAAGTTTTCCGATATACAGAAATCGCAGCTAGCTGTAGCAGCTATTCTCAGAAAATGCTGTGAAGTCACAATGTACACAGCTCTGTATACAGCGTTCAAAAGGGTAGATTAGTATTAAGGATAACACGATTAGCACTGGACACAAAGAGCAATTATACGTCCAGTATAGCGTTCTGTGGTATGGAACGGTATTTAATAGCACGCTACGGTATGGTATAGTGTGGTATGTGCGGTTTTGTGTCTGGAAGCTGCTAGTGGGCTACGACTGACGCCGCAGTGGAGGCCATCGAACTGATTTCAGCCAACTGGAACCCCTATGGGTAGATGCATCACACCGCACACTGGCGCTTTAGCATGTTCCCAAGCAGCACACGTAATCGACCCAATATTGCAAATGGATGGCTCGACTCTGCTCCTTTGTTAGACCGGCCGTTTCCAATGCGTTTCCAATACTGTCCCGATTACCTTGGCTGCTTGGGTTGCTTTCATGAAGCGATCAGCCCGGATTTCATACCGCGGTCTTTGGTTCCGCAACCAAAGGCGTTGAGGTTCAGTGGCACCATTATTAGGATTGTTCGCGTTATAGGCAGGAAAAATCGGTTTCCTTGCATATTTTCTGGATTCAGTACTGACCAGAGCGCTCAGTGATTTATCGCGCGGCATGTTCCTTCCTGTAACAGTCTCACCCTTCGTAGCGAAAGCTACATTGGCCACGAGCTTGCGATTTCGCTGTGGCGGTGCTCCGAGGAGGCACAGAGACCGACCTTGAGCCGTTGCCTAGCAACCGCCGCAGGTGGCGGACGCCGCGCCATCTGGCATGACTCACACCACGCGCCTCGCCGCGGAGCAGCCGCCGTCGTTTGGTATGACGTCACACCGCTTGCCTCGTCGTTGCGCTCGCTCTCGCTACGTATATCCTGGCATAGCTGAGCTAAGCCACTGGCAATTTCTTTTTGTTACCAGAAACATCCTGAAGCTTTGCAGATGATTACATCGACTCTTAGAAGGTAAAGACGCTGGACAGGCTACCAAATGGCAACACTGTTGGATACGGCACAGAAAAAAACGCTCCAAAAAAGCTGTCGATTATTCTCTAACCAACCGCAAATCTAGCCGCATAGCTTCTTCAAGAAATCTTGGGGATTTTCCTCCTATGCTTTCCCAACTTGCCGCCGCGGTGGCTCAGTGGTTATGGTGCTCGGCTGCTGAACCAAAAGACGCGGGTTCGATCCCGGCCGCGGCGACTGGAATTTCTTTGGAGGAGAAATTCTAGAGGCCCGTGTACTGTGCGATGTCAGTGCACGTTAAAGAACCCCAGGTGGTCGAAATTTCCGGAGCCCTTCACTACGGCGTCCCTCATAGCCTGAGTCGCTTTGGGACGTTAAACCCCATAAACCAAACCAAACCAAACTTTTCCCAACTTCAGTAGTGATTTGGCCACGAAGATGCTTGTGATGGGCAATATAAAACAGCGGATACCCGCGTTCTCATCTTCGCCACAAGCCGCAAATTCTGGCTCTGCGACAAACGGCCGCGGTTCAGGATATCTTGTGGCATGAGCGACCCCACTGAACGGACGTCGGTAGACTCGCGACACACCATTCGCCAATGATTACCATTTTGTCATCATTTGCATAACCAGGCTGCTTGCAGAGCAGTACAAAGCTGCTCTGAATAATCTCCCATTCAGCCCGTTCCCGCACCAGCCACAGGTGCATTACTCCAGCAAATTTGTCTTCTCTCACCATCTCAATCTTTAATGGAGTCAGCAACGTATTGTTCTCTTTCTAGCCCACTGTGTTGCAATAAAAGAAATATTTATGTTTTTTGCTTTGCATGTCCTGCTCAGGTCCATTTCTTTTTCTTGGCTTCCACTGAGACGCATATGATTTTAGTTCTCCTCTGCTCGAGCTTGTTCTCGGTCCCTCAAAAGTTAAATTCTCCTTTTTAATGCTCGTTTTAATGTTCGCTAATTTAATCCATATCCATAACTTTTTTGTACCTTCTTAGACACTCGAGCGCTCACAGGACACTACTGTTGCATACTTTTCCTGTGATGGACACCGGTGAGCTCTTCCTAACCCGAGGTTGCTAGCTGAATGTCCTCAATTCCACTCTCTTCCTAAAAATTTTTTTTCATTACACAAAAAGTTTTGTCTACATGGTACTAAGAATTTGGAATACTTTACTTACCGCAGACTGTAATAAGTTAGTAAAAAGTTCAATGTTTAGTTTTTTATTCTCTGTGTAACAATTTGGTATTCTTCATACGAAAAAATTTCACGGAAATGGCACGTGATGTACTACACCATGGTGGGCAACCCTTTTTCCGGCGAGGAAGATGTACCTGAATATGCCTTAGGATGCATGTCGCTGCTGATGTAGGAACAGGATGGAAGTGTGCGGCGGCAGTGACTTCGATTACGACAGTCAAGTGATTCTCTCGGCGGAGGCTGAAGCGAGGAATACAGCTTTTGAGAGTCTCCGTTTATATTGCGTGGATACTGCAGTTCAGAAGCCATCCTTTTTACTTGGCCTACGCAGAACATCAAGCACTTGCGACCGTCAGAGTCACCTTCAGTCTCAACAGAGGGGCTAACAAAGAGCAAAAAAGAATCCCTCCAAAATGAACTAGCACCGTCCGAGTAAACAATGTCCGAGAGATGCCGCTGTTCGGTAAAGGCGCAAGAACAGCGGTATTCTTTTGTACATTCGTTATTGGCAAATCTAGGTTAACGCTGCCCGATGGGCTTCCCCTAAAGCACCCCGGGTACGCCTGCTGTGAATTATGCCTGCAATCTTATTATAATGCAATAAATAAATAAATAAATAAATAAATATGCTCTGTGCGCACTAAACGTAGTGCACTTCGACATGTGTAATTGTCCTCTCAGCGGCAGAGAATCCAAACTTCCGCTATTGCATGCCGGCTTGTTTTTAACCTTTTCTGACGCCAGTTTGGGCCCAAAAAAATCTTACAATGTAACCTAACATTCCGCACACACCTCAAGGCGAATGTGATAATTTTTTTCGTTAAAGAAAAACAAGAAAAATATTCTTTAAAGTGATTTGAACTACTGTGTTAATGGCTCTCAAACGCAACGCGGATCCGATGATCGGAATGGGCGCTTTTAATTGTTTTTCTTGTCCGTTCTCCTAAGACTTCTAGTTAAATTTCAGTTTTATTTCACATTTCTAAAGTACAGATTATGCTAATACTTTTGGGGTCCATAGCCAATGGCTAATTCGGGTCCAGGTTCATAAGTACTTAGTAATAAATTCAAAAGGCAGCACTCATACCACAGTCGGCAAAGAACATGTAGGAATCAACCGTGCTGTGAAACAATCGGAAATATAACAGTCAACGTGCAGGTAAAGATTGGTTGGTTGGTTTATGGGGTTTAACGTCCCAAAGCGACTAAGGCTATGAGAGACTCTGTAGTGGAGGGCTCCGGAAATTTCCACCACCTGGGGTTCTTTAACGTGCACTGACATCGCACAGTACACGGGCCTCTAGAATTTCTCCTCCAAAGAAATTCAACCGCCGCGGCCGGGATCCAACCCGCGTCTTTCGGGTCAGCAGCCGAGCACCATAACCACTGAGCCACCGCGGTGGCGTTGTGCAGGTAAAGAGATCAATTGGACGGTGATTGGAATTACAATGTTTTAAGCGCAGAATAGGAGTAAATTAAAATATGACGGCATATCAATTTTTTATCAGGTGTTTTTTTTTTATAGCATCAGCAAAACTGCGTGGCTCTTTTAGAGTACTGAGTAGCTTGTTCCAAAGTTTAACACCAGCAAACTGCATGAAACGTTAACCGCATAAATTCTCAATGGGTAGGAGGCTTAAAACTACCCAAAGAGAGGTTTGTATTGAACCGAGACTAGGGGTGAAGTATTTCTACATGCAAGGGGTGGTTGCGTAATACAGTGTTGTGAACGCAGATATTTTCAAACTGTGCAATAAATCAAATAGGAGAATCCTACGTTTGTCAAAAAAAAGCTTGCTGCAATCATGGCAGTTGTACGATTATTCTTAGTGCTCGCTTCTCCAGTGGCTACGTTGCGCTGAGTAACCGGAATGCCCGGGACTATACCATTCACAGGTTAAATTCGCGACTTCAACCTGTCTGGCTGCTGCACCTCCAAGTCGCACATTATAGTGATATTCTACGTGACGATCGCCGAGGCGGAAACGTACTAGCATGGATTTAGAACGCGCCGACCGTATACCTACTGCGCATGCGCATGGCTAGGTGGGGACTTGTGACTACGCTTACGCAATAAAGCATTCGGCTGGTCCGGTGCACGCCCACGCTATACGAAACTCTGTTCAACTGAAGGACTTCCTGGGAGATACAATGATAATAATCTGCAACGAGGCAAGTTGGCAACATTGAGAGCACACAATGAACGATGGCTACAAGTACGCGTGGCATCGAAATGGGAACGTCTATGTTCGCCAGACAGACGGTCAAAACGCTATCATCATTCGCCATCAAAGTGATTTAGATAAGCTCGCTTAGGTCCCTCGATCCCCCGATTTTAACCATGGCCCCAGAGTTCGCCATGGCTGACGCAAATTATGTTTTGCCATCAGATGTTTTGAAGTTATCTGCCAAGGAATATTCTAATTATCTTAAGTTTTTCCATTTGAATGTTCAATCCGCGAAAAATAAAGTTACTGAACTTGAAACATTGTTCGCCGAATTCCAGTCCCAATTTGACTTTGTGATGTTAACGGAAACTTGGTATGCTGACAATTCAAACACCTTGAATTATGAATTTGTACAGTAATTTTCATCTGAATAGAACTTTCGCTCGCGCGGGTGGAGTTTCAATAATGGTAAAAAGGCTACTTTCGTGTGAACTTTTGTCGACCTACTCATGCATCCATCCAGATTATGAAATTCTGTCATTAATATCGGACAAAACCATTGTCTCTGTTGTTTACCGCCCCCCATCTGGAGACCTTCGCAATTTCTTTGCCTTGCTGGAATCTTTTCTGGCCTTCGTTGGTGATAATATGCATGGTGACTTTAATATGGCGGTGACTTTAATATCAACATGCTAGCTGATACAGCAGCGAAGCGAGAAAGGGAACAACTCATTCAGTCCTTCGGATGCACAAATGTTATCAGCTCTCCTACCCGCGTTACCACCACGTCTGTGACGCTTCTTGACTTATTTATGACAAATAGATACACATCATCTTGCAAAGCCGGTGTAATATGCACAGATATTAGTGACCCTAATGCCATATACTTCTGCGTTGACAACAACAACGCACGTCTCAAGAGCGCACCTGTTCTTTACCAAGAAATAACACCTAAAATTTTAGAACTTTTTAGACACGCAATAAACAGCTTCGACTGGAGGAATGTCCTCCAAGTAACAGAAAAGGATTCTGCATATAACTTATTCTTGAGTAATTTTGTGAGATTATATAATTCTACGTTCCCTCAGAAGCCCCTAAGGCAGTCAAAAAAAGTCCGTAAGCCATGGATAACACCTTGTTTGCTCACCAGAATCCTAGCAAAAGGTAGGATGTACAAGAAGTTCCTAAAAACACGTGATCCCAATTTCTGTAAAGCATGCAAAACTGTGCGTAACAAATTAAATAAAGACATCAGAGCTGCTAGAGATGAATATTGTCGCAATTTCTTCTCTAATCCAACATCAAGGACCGACATAACTTGGAAAAAGCTAAACATGCTACAAAAGCCTTGCAATCTACCTCAAGTTACAACACTTATTCACCAAAATTAAGAATGGTCTGGCAAGAAGTTAGCAGATGCATTTAATGACAATTTTGTGGAACTGAAAAGAAATGATTATGATGAAATGGCTTTGAATTACATAAAGTGCACCGTGGGTGGATCACACCTGTTTCTTAAGTCCTGTTACAGAGGCTGAAGTAGTGTCAGTATTTCTGGCATTAAATAACAGCGGAAGTAGCGATGCTGACGGTATTAAGATTAAACCTGTGAAACATGTCCTCGACGTAATTGCACCCTATATCACACACATATTTAACCTTTGTCTAGCCAATGGCGTGTTTCCACAGAAGATGCAGGCTGCAAAGGTAACAGTTGTCTACAAAAAGGGAGACAAAAATGACTTTGCAAACTATAGGCCATTGTCAATATTGCCTGTTTTCTCCAAAGGGTTTGAAAAATTAATTTTGTCCCGGATGAATAACTTCTGTAATAAGCATAACATAGTACCACCTTCACAGTTTGGATTTAGGAAAAATCTGTCTACGAAACTTGCTTTGTTAGAACAAAAAGAATTTATTTTAAACTCTTTTGATGACAAATGCTTAGCTTTAGGAATATATGTAGATTTTTCAAAGGCCTTTGATCATCTTAACCACATGTTACTGTTTAAAAAGCTTCAAGTATATGGTTTCCGTGGACAATCCTTGTTACTTTTGAGCAGTTATCTTAAACATCGACAGCAGCATGTAGAATTATACGGTCACCGCTCAGATGTCAAAGCTATCTTATCTGGTGTGCCCCAAGGCAGCATCTTGGGCCCATTCCTTTTTAGTATATATGTGAATGACATAACACAGACAAAGAAACAAAAATTGTAATATATGCAGACGACACCACCTTGCTTTTTTCCGGGTCATGCGCCTCATCTATGATTGCAAAAGCAAACACAACGCTTACTCAACTTGAAAAGTGGACAAGATTTGACGCCGTCAAGATTAACACCTCAAAAACTAAAGCCATTATTTTCCGCCCCAAGAACAAGAACATCGAAAATAATGATGGTACATTTCTTGATAATTTTAAAATAGATGTTGCTAGCTCTTTCAAAATACTAGGTGTATTTTTCAATGAGAAAATGACTTGGGACGAGCACACAAATTACATAGCATCTAAACTATCCCGTGTCATAGGAACAGTTTACGCTCACAAAACCATTCTCCCTGTAAATGTGAAAATGCTTGTGTATAATTCATTCTTCTGCTCGCATCTAAATTACTGTCACTTGGTATGGGGAAATACATCTTTCACAAACCTCCGAAAATTACTTACCCAACAAAAAGAATTCTTAGAATAGTATATAATGTAGCTTATGACCACCCATCCAAACCACTTTTTGAGAAAGGGGACATAATGCCAATTAATGATTTATATGCACACTGCTTACTCTCTAAATACAAAACCGAAAATAAAAACAATACTCCTTTCATTGCCACACTGGCTTCATTATGCAAAAAACACGCATCGTACAAAACAAGAAGCAACGAAATATGGCACATTTATGCATACAGAACAGGTTATGGCAAACAGATGCTTAGGTATAGTCTACCGCACTATCTCAACCTCTGCCATAGCCACAACATGACTGTTGAGCACTCGAAAAAAAAAAAAGAGTTGCAAAACTTTGTTTCAAATATATGTAACCGGGTTTAACTTTTGAATTGTAATTTCTGTAACTTTGTTTAATTTTTTTTTGTGGTTGTCATTTTGTAACTTCTGAATTGCACTTCCTGTAATTGTGTTTAAATTTATGTGATTACAATTTTGCAACTTGTAATTTTTATGTAATTTTGTTTTTACGTTTGATTCTTACGCGTTACAAAAAAAAAGGTTCTGTTCCTGCTTCCTTTATTTCTATGCCGCCGCGGTGGCTCAGCAGTTATGATGCTCGGCTGCTGACCCAAAAGACGCAGGTTCGATCCCGGCCGCGGCGGCTAGAATTTCTTTGGAGGAGAAATTCTAGAGGCCCGTGTACTGTGCGATGTCAGTGCACGTTAAAGAACCCCAGGTGGTCGAAATTTCCGGAGCCCTCCACTACGGCGTCTCTCATAGCCTGAGTCGCTTTGGGATGTTAAACCCCATAAACCAAACCAATCCTTTATTTCTTTAGTATTACTGCTGGGTTTTCCTTTCTTTTTTTTAAGCTTTGCTGGTATGCTGTTATGCTGTCTGCATATTTTTCCTGTACAACTTCTATCTATTTTTGGGGAGGCGAGAGCTCGTCAAGCTACATCCCTAGCTTTTTCTCTCTGCCTCCCTCATCCTTGTGACGGAAAATAAAGGCGTTATGATTATCTCTTGCAAAATATCACAAAACACGAAAATACGTAGCGCGAGACTCAACTGCTAGAACAGATCTTTATTTAATCGTAATGCGCAAAGTTAGGCAAGCCATAGAAAATGCGCTATACATGTAAGATACTGTTACACATTACAAACGCGCAAGAATTTCCGCAAGTATGTTCCAGTTTTTTGCTAAGTACCATGGAACGAACAGTCAACAAAACAGTAAACATTACCGTAGATCTGCTTTGCTGTGCAAGAACGTTAGAGAAGAAAATGTTATAGAAAATGCGTCTTATTGGCTCGCACCACGCACAGAACGGGATGTTACATGCTTTGGATCCGTCACAAATAAATACAGCAAGTCCATAGAACTACAGATAAAATTTTTGTTCACGCTAATGCTAAGAGTGAAATGTCCAGGATCAGCAACGATTTAAGTGTAAAAACTCTGCACTTCGACGTCTTGGCTGAGGCAATGGCACTAACAAGCCGTTAATTAGCTATTTACACAACAGAGGCAGTGGCAATCTAAACTATCCTTAATATGTGAGAACGTGTTTCTCAAGCGTTTGTGCATCCCCCCCTCCCTCGAAGAACGAGTTCAAAGAACCGTAAACCTCACAAGGAAAGTTGGCAATAAACGTGCAGCATAATAATAAAAAGTGGTAGTGAAGACAGTAGTAGATGACATAGATTCCAAAAAGCAGCGTACAAAACTAAACGCTAATATCAAAGGCACCTGGTTTAAAGCATTGCAGTGCCGCCCACTCAGCCTGATGTAGCGACGAGCCAAATCAGAAGCGGCAGTCGTGACTACGCCACTAGCAGTAGGCAGGAGGCAGCTTGCTGCATCGGAACGCCCTCGCAAATTCTCGGGACCGCAGGGGCTGATACTTGCAGGTGTCCATCCCGGCCTCGTCACCACAAAGCGAGCGGCAGAAGCGCAAGAGGAACAGCTGCCAGATGTGTCGGTCGTCCTTCCACCACGACAAGACGAGCTCGGGATGGGTCTTTTCGACTGCAAGCAAGGCCACGTCCAGAGCCCAGTTTGCAAAGAAGAGCATATGCCCTTCTTGTTCAGACACGTTCCTGCCAAGGGCACTGGACGCGTCCTGTACGGTGCATTCCGTTTTGGCATCCACTGCGTCCTTTAGGTCCAGCCGGCCTTCTTGAGCGACTTCTTGGATGGTGTCCCGCGCTCGGCTTCTGTTGATGGTGGACTCTTTGCTAAGGTTCCTGGTCTTCCGTATCCTCCGGCCTACGAGTAGCTTTTCTCCCGACACGTTTGCAGTTGGAACGGCGGCGTCTCTAATCTGTTTGCTCAACACGGCTGCCTGTATCCACTGAACAAGTAACCATACGCCAAGAGTGGGAAAGTTGACTTCCGGCCCGGCCGAGGCGTACAACATGTCCGTCAAGAAGAAGTCGGCTGGTACGAAGATGGCGTGCTGGCGGTCGACTTCACCGATGATGATCTCACCCCCCATGAGGAGCTCGACGGCGCGGTCGTCGTAGTCGGTGTTAATCCCATCCCGGCTCGCCCGCACAACGTTCAGAAGGAAGTCGCTGTCGTAGTTGGTTGGCGTGGCACCAGCCGAAGCTCCGGGAGGCCAGGCCGTTACACTCCGCTCGCCTAAGAAACAAACAATTCATAAAGCGGCTAAAAGCAAGCTTTCAGGCAATGTGCAAAATAACACTATAAAGGGTCTAGCTAAAGAACCTTGCTTCAAGAAATGCTTCGGCGCGGCAGACAAGGACAGTACGTAGAAAACACACCAAAGAGCGCCATATGAAGTATGGCTCGAAGTATGGATCCCCAAATGGCCTACAAAACAACCCTTCTAAGCTAAAGAACCTGCCACGTATATTTTCTACGCAAGATACACTCAGATTTGCGATCAATAACGTCCAGATTATAGGACGTGCTCCACGAGCATGTGACTCGGGCTTTCCTATGCTGCGAGGGTATGAAGTATCTGGAACGGAGGTCGTCATACTTTACAGATCTATATAATTATTAAGTCGCTTCACAGATATGCTTGAACTGCCGTGCTATGACAGAGTGAAATGAAAGCGCGTTTAAGGAAGATCTGGCAATTAGCGCCAAATTCAGACTGCTCCGCCATAATCCCTGGCACAGTCAGGCTGCAGCTTCGCAAAGGAAATGTTGCAAGGAAAAGAGCATCTGAAGTCAATGCGCCATTTTAATTAGCCTGCAATTGTGCCTAAAGGAGCGAAAACTTTTGCCGCTTCCCTTAATATTGCTTACAAAGAGAGAGGAGACGGTGTAGTCAGTGGCCTTTTAAAAGCAGCATGACCGAATGAACTAAGAACTGAAATGAAAGCACTCCTTATAGTCGTTTAATTCGCGCTGTTTCTAACACGCCAGTAGTGCATCAGTTACACTAAAGCTAGATTTTAGTAGTCTACAGGTGTTGCGTATTTCCTCTAATACCACTACTCTAATACCACTAATACCAATACCATTGACCAAGGTACTCTTGGACATTAAAATAAAATTATTACCATATTCCTTATAATGCGACCGTGGTTGTACGGGACGCGACAAAAGAAAGCACGCTTACCAACCACTATTATTTTTACACCAGCCAAGTCACTATCGCTGAGACCAAGCTCCGTCGCGGTGTCGCTGCGGGCAAATGCCTGCCGCAGCGAATCCGTCATGGCGTGAAATGCCGATATCAGTGGCTGCCCCACGAGCTTTTTGATGACCCAGTAGGGGAAAAGCGCCTTGAAGTGGTCGCCGGTTATCCGCACGCAGGTCCTGGTCACGTGGTGTCCGGTCAAGTCAGCTCCGTGACGGAACATATAGGCGTACTTCACGACCTGAGAGCAAAGCACACAATCGAGCGATCGGGGCTCTAGATAAGCATAGCAGTAACTAAGGCGCCAAGTCTTTATAAACTCTGCCGTATAGTCTTCAGGCATGATACACCCAGATCGCGAAGGGGTTAATATTTTACTTTTGGTGATGTTCATTTCTGACAGGGCGTCGTTGGTCAAAATATATTATCTCTGGCTGTTGCATTTTGTTCCGGGCCGCAATCATCTGTCTACCATGCCGTGCTCACAATTTTTTCCTCGTAGTCTAATTGTGCTGCCATTTGTAATACTTAGGCGTACTTTCCACGTTTTGAAGCAAATAATTATCCCCCAAAAGTGTCATAAAGGACCTCTCATTCCTAACTGCATGGTAACTAAATTACGGTTGTGCGAAATGTCTGCACTCCTTGATCCTCTGCCTAAATTCTATCGTAGAAGGACAGGTCTATTCCCCACTCCCCCCCCCCCTAAAAAAAATAAAGGATATAAGGATTTATATTAAAAGGATATACTAACGCCAGCAAGCTTTCGAGTGACGCCTGCGGCGTTGGTAAGGCGTAATCCACACCGCTCACATTGCATAAAAAAAAGCAACAGTACTACAGCGAAACACACACTGGGAAAAATATGTCATAGATGGGAGGCCAAAGGACTGCTCCAGATTGTCAGTTGTGGTCTATTCGGAAAAAAAGAAAATAGCTGAGGCTTAGCTAAGGTTAAGCCTAGTCAGATGCGAAGCATATTGATGGCTAGGCTTGGTAAAGTTCCTCGCTTTGTTCTTCAGTTGTTGTAGAACGTTGTCGCCGAGCCGCATATTGAGCACGCCGCTTAGCCAGACGTTCATCCCGCTCGTCATCGGTCTCTGTGGCACGCTGAAGCTTTCGCTTCTCGTTCAAATCAGCCCTGCTTCTAGGCGGCATCCCAACACCTGGCCGCCTCGTAAGTGCCCGGAGAGCGAGGCAAGCTCAGCTTTATACCGCTGCTGTAGCGTCACTTGGTCAGCTGCAGCGCCTCTGATGTGGAGCCTCCACCGCCGCGGCCGACCGCGCGAGCCGGCAGCCCATCTCTCCTCTGCTGTGACGTCATGTTGTCACGTGGTCAGCCGCCGCGCCTCTGATGTGGAGCCTCCACCGCCGCGGCCGACCGCGCGAGCCGGCAGCCCATCTCTCCTCTGCTGTGACGTCATGTTGCCACGTGGTGTCACGTGGTCACGCTAAAGGTCAATGGTAGCTCCACCGCCGCGCTCGACGGGCTGTAGTGTAGCTCTAGTAATATGCTTCGCATAATAGGAGTGTAATTGCCAGTGTTGATAAAAAGAAAATGAGCTTGAAGTCCCCAATAAACACTGCAAGCATTGCAGTGTGCTACACAGACCACCACGTGCAAGTCGATATGTTGTTACGATTAGTATTAACCACCATTGTTGTGACAACGGTGCAGGCGACTGGCCGGTGAGTGTTTAGTTTCTGTGTGTGACCTAGTGGAAACTGGTTAGTGCTAGCGGAGATCGATTGCCAGACACCTGAGCGCGATGCGCAGGAAGGACGCGACAAAATCAAAGTACTCTGGGGTGTTACTTCGAGGTCCAGTTAATCCGAGCTTCGGTTCGGATAGTAGCACACAAAATGTGAGAGCTCCTCCCCCCTACGAAGGCCTCGCATACCCGTGAAGCCGTCACTTCACATCGCATCCCCGTGCAGCTGATCGGAAAACGCAGAACTGTATCGTCCAACGAGGCACAAGTACCGGGCTCCACAACCCGGCTGACTCTTCATTATCAAGAACACTCTGTGATGAAGTATTTCGCTGATACCAACAATTAGGCCAGTGCGCCGCACTCTACCAAATCTCGCCGCTTAAATCTTCTTCCCTCGACAATTCGGCGTTGGACCTCGATTCACGCCTTACTGTGCCGTCCTCGACCTTTTCGGTATCGTACGACTTGATCGGCTCTGGCTCGCTTGTCCAAGTTTGACCTGGATATTAGTACGCAGCGCCATCAACTTATCCCCTTTCAGTCAATGGCGTGCCATTCAAAGTGGACCCTACCTAATCCGCACACTGATTTCAACCCGCGCATTTCAGATATACAGTTCAAACTTCGGTTTACGATAGTTGGTGTACTCTGAAAAGCAGCGCAAGGGATGAGACTTTTCCTGGTGTGCTACTGTGGTTCATGTACGCCTCTCTCCCGCAATCGTTTCCCGAATATTCGCTATGGATGCGCTTGCAGGGTTCTTGGATGTCACCGAGGCTTTTAACTGCGAGCAGACATCTAAATAAGGCATGGCGCATCGCATCAAGTGTAGGATGGGTTAAGTCATCATGCCGCAGCTAGTAACGCCGCCTGCTTCGCGAACGAATGGAGAACTAAGACTAGGAGACCGACTGCGTGTCACAGCTTAACGTCATTTGTCCCGCCAGCAGCGCTTGAGCCTCTGAAAAATCTTTGTGCCAAGAGAGGACCCGTATGACTAGGAGTCGAGCGCACAAACCTGGGCACCGATCCCCGACTCGGTCACCGACAGTGGTCCGCTTACTTGCATCCAGTGTTCTGCAGCCAACCTTAACGGCTGCACGAATACAGTAAGGTAGACCTCATCGATATTTTCCCTCAAATGACCTTTGAACTGGGCAGAACCCGAAGATTGCGTCAAATCTTCAGTTAGAATTTTTCAGCGTGTACTAGCGGGTTTTAAATAAGGCAGTGCTGCCCAGGCTTCAGCACAGTTTACCAGATATACGAGGGGATACCCAAAAGAAACCGGACTTATTTTTGTTTGAAATTATTTGTTCACATTTTAAGTATAGACCTTCAATCTCCTTCAAAGTATTCCCCACTTGCAATGATACGCTTGTCAAATCATTCATTCCATTTTTCAAAACATTGTTTAAATTCATCTTTTGTGATGCTTGACAGTGCCTCCGTCGTTTTTTTCGTCACCTCAGCAACATCAGCGAAACGCTTTCCATTCACCTATTTTTTCATTCTAGGAAACAAAGAAAGTAGCACGGCGCAAGGTCGGGAGAGTATGAGGGTTGAGGAACAGAGGTCGTGCCATTTTTGGTCCAAAATTGTCGCAGAGACAGGGCTGTGTGAGCAGGGGCATTGCCACGATGGAAAAACCAGTCACCCGACCGCCACAAATCTGGCCGCTTCCACCGCACACTGTTGCCCAATCTTTTCAAAATATCCAAGTAGAAAGCCTGGCTAACTGTCTGACCCTGCGGAACATATTCTCAATGGACGACTCCTCTCACGTCGAAAAAACAAATCAGCATTGTTTTGAGGCTTGGTTTCACCTGACGAGCTTTCTTGAGGCGAGGTGAATTTGAAGTTTTCCATTGGCATGATTGTTGCTTTGATTCAGGATTCGATTCAGGAACACTTGAGTTGTCCCCATAGCATCGTCCTTGTACGTCTTTCTTAATATTTCAAGAGTTTCCATTCAACTTTTTCCGAGCAAAAATCAGAATTTCACCGGCGCACGCTGTTCACGAAAATGAGCCATTGCAAAAACGACATTCACACAAAACAGTCGTCACTCTAAAACTCTGCCTAGACTAGTCTGACCTCCTTCAACGACGGCACTCGGCTTACTGACTCTGGAATGTTCATTCTATGCGCTCCTAGTGGCAAAACGCGGTACCACAGAAGCTTTGCCGACCAAAAAATTTAGTCCGGTTTCTTTTGGGTACCCCCTCGTAGTTACGTGCTGACTACCACGTGTCACTGCTTGTTGCAAGAACCTCACCACAAGACCGACAACATTATCTGCTTAAAGTTTTCCAATGTCTACCTCGGACAGTCTGCCTACACGACGAAAAACACATCACTTCGCCGGCGTCGAATTCTCTTCTGTAGTTTTGGAAGGTGCAAAGCAGCACCGTTCGACAGGTGTTAGGGAAGCTGATCAAATCAATCGAATAAGAAAACCGAAATAGCCGGCCCATTGAATGGGCACGAGCGTTCCACAATTGCAGAGAAGCTGTGTACAAGTCCAGCAAGTCACATTCCTTCATAGCACACTAATCTGCGACACGAATATTTTAAAGATCACCCAGTCTCCGGCCCACATGGTTTTTATGGCTCGCAGCCACCGAGAAAAGTATTTTATGCGAAGCATACTAAAATAGCCCAACCCAGCTCCTCGAGCGCGGCGGTGTCGTTACCATTGACCTTTCGTGACCTCCATGTTATACCACGTGAAGCGTGACGTCACAGCAGATGAAAAACGGGGGCCCAACTCCCGCCGTCGCGCGAGGCGTCGTGACCAAGCATGACCACGTGGTGCGTGACGTCACAGCAGATGAGAAACGTGGGTCCAGCTTGCGCCGTCGCGCGAGGCGTCGCGACCAATGTTTCCTGCTTCTGCCGCTAGGTGCGCTGTAGTGAACACGTGATGCTGGAGCGGCGGTGCGCCTGCCTCTGCTAGGCGTACAGGGGATAGAGATGCCTCCTGGAGACAGGGCTGCTCGTTGGAATGAGAAGCAAAAGTTGCGGCGTGCTACAGAGACTGATGAAGAGCGTGAAGAACGTCTAGCCAAGCGGCGTGCTCGATATGCAACTCGGCGACAATATGCTTCGCATCTGACTAGGCTTAACCTAAGCTAAGCCTCAGCCATTTTTTGAGCATTCTTGACCACCAACATGTAGACACTCGGTTGGCAGACATTGCAACAACGCCATTAACGGACAACACGCGCCACCAAAGTGCCAAATAAAGTCCTCCGTACGTTCCAAACAGAAGGTAGTAAAAAGAGAGTAAGCTGTTTTCTAGCGCACTCCCTGCTATACAAGGCATTGCGCTAGAGCATAGTTTTCGCCCTTTTTACTCCCACATACGAGGGGGTACCCAAAAGAAACCGGACTTATTTTTGTTTGTACTTATTTGTTCACATTTTAAGCACAGACCTTTAATATCCTGCAAAGTACTCTCCACTTACAATAATAAATTTGTCGAATCTTTCATTCCATTTTTCAAAACATAGTTTAAATTCATCTTTTGCGATGCTTGACAGTCCCTCCGTCGTTTTTTTCTTCACCTCAGCAACATCAGCGAAACGCTTTCCATTCACCTGTCTTTTCATTCTACGAAACAAAGAAAGTAGCACGTGGCAAGGTCGGGTGAGTATGAGGGTTGAGGAACAGAGGTCATGCCATTTTTGGTCCGAATTTGTCGTAGAGACAGGGCTGTGGGAGTAGGGGCATTGCCATGGTGGAAAAACCAGTCACCCGTCTGCCACAAATCAGGCCGCTTCCACCGAACACTGTTGCCCAATCTTTTCAAAACATCCAAGCAGAAAGCCTGGTTAACTGTCTGACCCTGCGGAACAAATTCCGAATGGACGACTCCTCTCACGTCGAAAAAACAAATCAGCATTGTTTCGAGGTTTCGTTTCACCTGACGAGCTTTCTTGAGGCGAGGTGAATTTGAAGTTTTCCATTGGCATGACTGTTGCTTTGATTCAGGATTCGATTCAGGAACACTTAAGTTGTCCCCATAGCATCGTCCTTGTACGTCTTTCTTAATATTTCAAGAGTTTCCGTTCCACTTTTTCCGAGAAAAAATCAGAATTTCACCGGCGCACGCTGTTCACGAACATCAGCCATTGCAAAAACGACGCTCACACAAAACAGTCGTCACTCTAAAACTCTGCCTAAACTAGTCTGACCTCCTTCAGCGACGGCACTCTGCTTACTGACTCTGAAATGTTCGTTCTATGCGCTCCTAGCGGCAAAACGCGGTACCACAGAAGCTTTGCCGATTCAAAAAATTATTCCGGTTTCTTTTGGGTACCCCCTCGTACGCGTATTCGTGTTTAGAGTGTAGAGCTCAGCAGCCAACGCCTGAGGAACGAAACACCCCAGCCCTCTTCACCTGAGCCAGCAGGACAGCTGAGGTGTAGACGTAAGCAATGCGCAGGTTGGCAGCGGCCAGCGTGGCCAGGGCCGCCCGTATTTCGGACAGGCACCTCAGGGCAACCGTGCTGTTGGCCGTGTGGACTGGAGCGCCGTCTGGGAGAGCGCGGTTGAGAGCGTCCGCGAAGCTGGCAGCGAAGCCCCCTCGCTCTTGCAGCACTTCGATGGAGACGTTCACGAACGGCTCTTGCGTGCCCTCTGATCGGATGACTCTGCGAGTGGCATGCGCAGTGGTCCTGTTACGTAACACAAGAGCGACAGCGCAATGGGATATTACCATGCATATATGCAGGCTGTTTATCACAAGCTTTAAAAAAATAGAATTGTGTTCTATGGTGCATGGTTTAAGGGGATTTAACGTCCCAAAGCCACTCAGGCTATGAGGGACGCCGAGTGAAGGGCTCCGGAAATTTCGACCACCTGGGGTTCTTTAACGTGCACTGACATCGCACAGCACACGGGCCTCTAAGATTTCGCCTTCATAAAAATTGCACCGCCGTGTCCGGGATCGAACCCGCATCTTTCGGGTCAGAAGCCGAGCCCCATAGCCACTGCGCCACCGCGGCGGCTTTGAAATGTGCTCTACGAAGGTTCGGTAGCGTAGAACTGCAGGCAGTCTACTCGACATGGTCGGCGTATATTTAAATGGTCCTAATTTATTATTTAGCAGGGCTTCATTAGCCGCCGCGGTGGCTCAGTGGTTACGCCGTTCAGCTGGTCATTCGAAAGACGCGGGTTCGATCCCCGCCGTGGTGGTGGAATTTCGATGGAGGCGAAATTCTAGAGGCCCGCGTCCCTTGCCATGTCAGTGCACGTTGAAGAACCCCAGGTGGTCGAAGTTTCTGGAGCCCTTCAATACGGCGTCTTTCATAGCCTGAGTCGCTTTGGGACGTTAAACCCCTATGAACTAAACTAAACTAAACTAACAAGGCTATAACTTTCAGGCTTCACTTTAGCCGTCATTCTCTAGGCTGTTTTAGAGTAAGTTGAGAAATCCCCATGAAAGTGGTTTTATTAAATGTTACTTTATCATGGTTCCTTTGTTCAGGCTTAAAAGGAGCACGCTAGATATAAAAAATTCAGGGGGCACTTTGACTGTCTAAAGTGCGTAGAGGCGAAAGCGTATTCCGCACCACTTTCAGTGCTTCTGTGGCACTGCTGGCGTCACATGTAATTGAGTACTAATTACTAAGTGATGACAAATCACTAATTAATGGTTAATTACTGATTAATGTCTGAATACTAATTAACTGCTAATTAAGCTTAAGCTTCGCCTTTAGGAGTGGAACGCGACAGCGTGTTGTAGCGCTGCCAGGGAGTCCCCGGAACGCCACCACCCGTTCGGCGCGATGCCTTGCCGTTTCAACGCAACGGTTTTTGAGGAAAGGAAATGGCGCAGTAAATCTCTGTCAGCTCGGTGGACACCTGAACCGCACCCTAGAGGAACGAAGGAAGTGGGAGTGAAAGAAGAAAGACGAATATGGCCCGTAATAAAGAAAATGAAAATTGTATTTGAGGAAAGAAAATTACGCAGTAACTGTCTCACATATCTCGGTGGACACCCGTCAAAATTCAGGGGGGGGGGGGGGGGTGCACTTTTTTGACCTAAAGTGTGGTCACTGATGTGTGATTAAGATGTTAAGCTTCGCCTGGGTGGTGGTGAAAACATTTATTTCGAATGAACTGGAGGTATGTTTGGATCAGCCCGTAAGGGACCGATCCTTACAAACACTAGGTGGAGGTCCCTAGTATGGGACCCCAGTGGCGGTTGCCGCCGCCCGGGCGCGCCCGACTAAGGCTTGTTGGGCCTGTAAGTCGTGGCAGCCGAGCAGGGTCGCCTCCCAGTCCTCCCGGGTTGGGTTGGGGATGGGGGGAATAGCGGGGTTGGAGGGGCAGGCCCACACCATGTGATAGGTGTCAGAAGACACTGCACTACAGTGTGGGCAGCTGCCGCTAAAGGAGGGGTCAAAATGTTTTAGCGCTGCCGGGCACAGCAAAGTATTGGTGAGAAGGCGGAGAAGGAGCCGCTCATCCGCCTTCTTCAGGCCTTTACATGGGCTAGGGTAAAGGCGATGACAATTTTGATAATATGTTGTAATATCTTTGAATGTATAGACCGGATTAAAATCGGGTTCCTGATCGGATGGGGAGGAGAAAACAGCCCGGTGAGAGAGCGCGCGGGCGGCTGCGTCTGCTGCCTCGTTTCCTGCCAACCCCTGATGAGCAGGGGCCCATATGAGGTAACGGTGTGCGGGGTCCGTATCCCGTATGCAATTTTGATATATTCGATAGGCTAGGAAGGGAGTGCAGCCTTGTTCGACGTTCCGACAGGCCCCTCGCGAGTCGGTGATTATGTATTTTGAATTGGAATGTGAGGCCGCGATAGCAATCGCGACCTCTTCTGCTTGTGTTGCACTGCGAGCTCTAAAAGTTAGGCCGTTAACTGTGTTGCTGTTGTGAACTACCGCGGCCGTGTACCATCCCCCATGGTGAGGGCCGGAGGCGTCCACGTAGTATACACCTGTTTTGTTGCCATAATATCGGGCTAGCGCTTCCGCTCGTGCCAGGCGCCGACCATTATGGTCTTCATGTGACATGTTTGCTGGAAGAGGCCGCACGTGGAGGGCACGTCTCCACAGTTCCGGGATGCGAAACCTGTCTTCCATTGGAGGGGTGTGTTGGATATGGAGTCGAGCAAGAAGGCGGCGACCCGACTCCGTTAGCGACAAGCGCGTGTACTGGTTTGTAAGGTGCGCCTCCCGGAGCTCCCGGAAAGTATTCACCACCCCAAGAGCCATAAGCCGGCTGTTTGAAGTAGTGATAGGGAGGTCAAGGGCACGTTTAACAATTTTGCGAAGGATGACCTCAAGGGCGTCCTCCTCTTGTTTCCGTAGGTGGAGATAAGGAGTCGAATGGAGAATTCGACTAGTTACGAAGGCGTTTGCCAGCCGCAAGGCATCCTTACTTCGTAACCCACCGCGTTTGTTGGAAACCCGGCGGACCATGCGGCCCACCTGGTCCCCCACCTTACGGAGTTTGGCCAATGTAGTGTCTGACCGCCTGTGTTTGTGGATGTAGAGTCCGAGTACCCGTATCTCATCACTTTCGCGTATGGGACCACTCTCAAGAGAGAGAGATATTTTAGTTGTGCACTTCTGTGAGGGGCGGAGGTGCACAAATTCCGATTTTTGAGGGGAACATTGAAGACCGCAGCGGCGGGCGTAGCGGTCTACTATCGTCGCCGCTGTTTGCAGGCTGGTTTCAATGTCTCCTGTGCTGCCCTGCGTGGCCCACAGAGTGATGTCATCAGCGTACAGGGCGTGCTGCACGCCGGCGACACCACTCAGCTGGGCCGGCAGGTGCATCATGGCCAGATTGAAGAGCAGCGGGGAAAGTACCGCGCCTTGAGGGGTTCCCCGCGTGCCGAGTAGGTAAGGACCATGGTCTCTATCTTGAATTCGAATGTAGGATTGACGATCCATTAAAAATTGGCTTATGTATTGGTGGTGGTGGTGAAAAACATTTATAATACAATAAATATTTACAGAGAGGTGATTGGGGTAGGCCCTATTGGCCCTTTCCCCTAACAATACTAGGTGGAGCCCCTATTCCGGGGCCCCATTGGCAAGCAACGCCGCCCGCGTCCGGTGAACCAAGGCCTTTTGGGTCTTTAGGTCCTGACAGCCGAGCAGGGCCGCCTCCCAGTCCTCTCTGGTGGGGTTGGGGTTGGGGGGGATAGATGGGTTTGACTGACACGCCCAAACCATGTGGAAGGTGTCAGCCACCTCCCCACAGAACTGGCACGCGCCATCAAAGGATGTATTGAAATGTTTAAGCACCGCCGGGCACAGTACAGTGTTAGTAAGAATTTTGATGAGGAGGCGCTCGTCAGCGCGATCCAGACCCTTACAAGGGGCCGGGTAGCGCTGGTGCTCCTCCTTGTAGTAATCGGTGATTTGTTTGAATGTAATGGCCAGATTGCCTGATTGGGAGTACCCTTCCAAGGACAGGGAGATAGCCCGGGGAGAGAGTGCGCGGGCGGCCTGATCGGCCTGTTCGTTTCCCTGGAGTCCCTGGTGACCGGGGGCCCAAATCAGGTTGCGTGGAGTTGGATCTTCAGATCGACAGCTATATTCCAGTATGCGCCAGGCAAGCGGGGGAGCCCAGCCCAACTCGTAGTTCCGACAGGCCCCTCGCGAGTCGGTGATGATGTGTTTCGACTTGGGAGTAGTGAGAGCAAGAGCAATGGCAATCTCCTCCGCGTGTGTTGCGCTGTAGGCTTTGAAAGTGAGCCCGTTGACTGTGTTTGTGTTGTGTACGACTGCGGCCGTGTACCACACCCCGTGGTGTGGGCCGGCAACGTCCACGTAATACACATGTTGTTGGTTACCATAGTATCGCGCCAACGCCTCCGCGCGCGCCTGACGACGACCGCTATGGTCTTCTCTGGACATGTTGCGGGGAAGGGGTCGGACCCGGAGGGCGCGTCTCCAGGGTGCTGGCACTCTCTCCCTTTCCTCAATATGGTAGTCATGTTTGATGTGTAGCCGGTCCAAGAGGCGGCGACCGGACGTGGTCTGTGCAAGACGCGTGTATTGGTTGACTAAGTGGGCCTCTCGAAGCTCCCGAAATGTGTTCACCACGCCCAAGGCCAGAAGTCGCTGGTTGGACGTGGTGACCGGGAGGTCGAATGTGTTGAGGCCACAGTCGGTGTGACTTAGGTTAGTGAGTATGATCTCATGTGTTACATTGTCAAATGCCCCTTTAAGATCCAAGGCGAGTACTACCCGGTCATTATGGGGGCATTCGAGGGGGTCAAGGACTTCCCGATTGAGTTGCAGGAGGACATCCTGTGCGGATCTGTGTGGGCGGAATCCGAACATGGTGCTCGCAAAGACTTGTTTGTGTTCAAGATATGTAGATAACCGATCCCGCACCATCGTCTCCATTAGTTTGCCCACACATGAGGTGAGAGAGATGGGGCGGAGGTTATCTGTGTCAATTGGTTTGCCAGCTTTAGGAATAAATGTGACCAAAGCCGTTTTCCATTCGATTGGCAGGGGGGTGTCCCCGCGCCAAATCGCATTTACGTATTCCAGGAGGGACTGGTATGCCAAGTCGGGCAGGTTCGTCAAAAGCTTGACGGTGACCTTATCCCGTCCTGGCGCAGTGCCCCGTTTCATTTTGGCGAGAGCCGCCCGCAGATCATGGAGCTGGAAAGGTTGATCCAGCTCCGTGTTCTCTCTGCCTGCATAAGAGTACGCAGATCCACGGGGGTCTTGGGCTGTACACAGATACTGGTCCCGAAGTTTCTGTGCCAGTTGAGTCGTGTTGCCAGGAAAAGCGTGCAGTGCTCGCTGCAAATGTTTTTGTGTTTCGGATCGTGTTTGGGTTGGGTCGATTAGGGCTCGAAAGAGACGCCACGTGTTTCGGCTGGACATTTGTCGCGCGGCCGTGTTGCATCTATCTACCCAGTTGGAGTCGGCGAGTTGGGCCGCGTACTCTGCCGCTTTCTGGGTAAGCTCGGCAATTCGAGCTTTAAGCTTTCTATTGTGTTTCTGCCGTCGCCAACGGCGAGAGTGGAACGCGAGAGCGTCTTCCAACGCTGCCAGGGAGTCCATAGAACGCCATCGCCCATTCGGTTCTACGCCTCGCTCGTCGGTAAATTGGTTTTTGAGGAAAGGAAATGTATTTCTCTCTCATATCTGGGTGGACACCTAAACCTCGCCGGAAGGGAAGGGAGGAGGATGGCAGTGAGCGAAGACACCGCATTCACTAGACGTGCCTTTGTTCATTCCAAACCATCGAGCTGGCATGGCGGATGGTGAAAAACTTTAATCAAAGAGAGCTTGAGGGTTAAAAAAAAAATAAAAAATTCAGGGGGCACTTTGACTGTCTAAAGTGGGTAGAGGTGGAAGCGTTTTCCGCACCACCTTCGCAGTTTCTGTGGCACTGGTGGCGTCACATATAACTGAGTACTAATTACTAAGTGATGACAAATCACTAATTAATGGTTAATTACTGATTAATGCCTGAATACTAATTAACTGCTAATTAATGACGCTTAAGCTTCGCCTTTAGGAGTGGAACACGAGCGCGTTGTAGCGCTGCCAGGGAGTCCACGGAACGCCACCACCCGTTCGGCGCGATGCCTTGCCCTTTGAACGCAACGCTTTTTGAGGAAAGGAAATTACACAGTAACTGTCTCACAAATTCAGGGGGGCACTTTTTTGACCTAAAGTGTGGTCACTGATGTGTGGTTAAGATGTTAAGCTTCGGCCCTAAGAGTGGAACGCGACAGCGTCTTGCAACGCTGCCAAGGAGTCCATAGAACGCCATCGCCCATTCGGTTCTACGCCTCGCTCGTCCGTAAATTGGTTTTTGAGGAAAGGAAAAGTATCTGTCCCTCATTTGTCGGTGGACACCCAAACCTCGCCGGAAGGGAATGGAGGAGGATGAGAGTGAGTGAAGACACCGTATTCACTAGACGCGCCTTTGTTCATTCCAAACCATCGAGCTGGCATGGCGGAGTGGATAGCATGCTCGTCTCTCACGCCGAAGACCGGGGTTCGATTCCGGGGCTCGACCCATTTCTTAATCGGTTTTATTTATTTATATGGCCTGACTAGTAAAGCTAATTAGGCTAATTGGGTAATTAAGCAATTAACTAAGCTCAGTCCTACTTACTTGGAGCATCACTATCCGATCCGTTCAATTGGTTGCATGGTTACTAGCCAAAGTACAATTGGCGCCGTTTGAAATTCGCGCACTGTGACGTCACGACCGTTTCCACCAATTGAAAAGCGTGACATTTTCTGTCGACAACTGCTGCTTACAACGATGAGACATTAAAGGCTTCCGCCTTAATAACCCTGCTGCATGGTCGGTATCCTTAGTCCGGGACACCGCATGACGAGGCCCCGTCTCGCGCCCGCTTGACCAGAGCCCTTTGGGACTCCAGTGTGGAGCAGTTGAGGAGGGCAGTCTCCCATGCCTCTCGGGTGGGGGTGGGGGAGGGGGGAAGGTGAGGATTCTGAGTACATGCCCACACCATGTGAAAGATATCGCAGATCTCTCCACAGTGCGGGCAGCGCCCATCCGTGTTCGGATCGAAGTGTTTTGCTATTGCAGGACAGAGAAGGGTTCCTGTCTGCAGGCGCCGCAGAGTTCGCTCCTCCGCCTTACTCAGCCCCTTGGCAGGTGCCGGGTAGAGACGGTGGCTGTCGCAATAATAAATTAGGATTTCGCGGAACCGCAGAAGCGGTTTATGAGCTTCTGAGCCATGAGAGCTAGGATGAGGAGCCCGGTGTGTGAGCGCTCGGGCGGCCGCATCAGCGGCCTCATTGCCTCGTAGACCCTGGTGGCCAGGAGCCCAGATCACTTTTGTGCGAGTTGGATCGGCGAGAGCGCGTCTTAGAATTTGCGAGGCCAGAGGTGATATTTCGCCTGCAAGATAATGTTCACAGGCCCGGCGAGAGTCTGTAATAACCGTTTTCGATTTTGGATCGGCGGCAGCGAGAGCTATTGCGACTTCCTCCGCTCGTGTTGAATTTGGGGCCCGAAAAGATAGCCCATCGACATTCATTCCCCGGTGGACTACGGCAGCCGTGAAGAATCCCGCGGGCAACGGCCCTGTGATGTCCACGTAATAGACGCCCTCTTTATACCCATATTGCCTCTCAAGCGTGCGAACCCGCGCTTGTCGTCTGCCTTCATGTGAAGCCATGTCCATGTTACGCGGGAGCGGAGCGACCAAGAGCATGTGGCGCCACAGCACCGGGATGTTCTCCGTCCCCTCTGGTATGCATGTGTGTTGGATGTGTAAGCGGTTTAGCAGGCGGCGCCCAGGCACCGTCTGCGATAGCCGCGTATATTGGTTCACGAGGTGGGCCTCCCGCAACTCCTGATAGGAGTTTACCACTCCCAACGCCTTCAGTTTGGCGTTGGAGGTAGCCACCGGAAGGTCCAGTGCTCGCTTTGTTGCCTTCCTGATGATGGCGTCAATGGCGGAGTGGATAGCATGCTCGTCTCGCACTCCGAAAACCGGGGTTCGATTCCCGAGCTCGACCAATTTCTTACTAGGTTTTATTTATTTGTATGGCCTGACTAGAGAAGTTAATTAGGCTAATTGGGTAATTAAGCAATTAACTAAGCTCAGTCCCACTTACTAGGAGCATCACTATATGGTCCCTTCAATTGGTTGCATGGTTACTAGCCAAAGTACAATTGGCCCCGTTTGAAATTGGCGCACTGTGACGTCACGACCGTTTCGACCAACTGAAAAGCGTGACATTCTCTGTCGACAACTGCTGCTTACAACAATGAGACATTAAAGGCTTTCGCCTTAAAATTATCACATGATTATGCATTCACGCAACCTCAAACGTGATCAGACTGAAAGAAATTAGTTACACAAATCTCCAGTTACTAAGCAGTTATCTAGGTGGCCAGCCAGGGCGAAAGTTATGCGATGACCATGGAGGCTGCGTTTTCCTAAGACCTTGATGCTGCAGCATTTATCTGTGCTATCCTGGGCGGCAAAAAGACAACGGTGTGATGATGCATTGCTAGCAGCAAATTGCCAACGAACTCGACACTGCGCTTTCGGTAACATTGTTATTGCGCTCTGGCCCGCTCATTACGGCAGTGACCCGTCTTCCCTAGTTTTGCTGAATGAGAACCCAGGGCTTTACGGTGGGCTGTCAGAAAGAGGTCTCACGACCGGCTTTCCCCTGAGGCCGTAACGAGTAATATGAACCAGCAGATTTCTGACCAATTGCTTTAAAATGTAGAAAATCGTTTACGAAGACAGATCACATGCTGGAAAAATGGTTCAGTGATTTATGTTTGGAGATAAGCGGTATGTAAAAGAGGTGAAGAGGTTTTTAAGATTCCCGTATTTTTGATTATCGCGCCTGACCAAGAATATCAGCAGCATCAAACGGAACACTAAGAAAAAAAATTGCCAAATATTTTTGACCACTCTCTTGCAGTTTATGAAATAGCGGGAGATATTGCATTCACGAAAATTCAGCGTCATTATATTTCTTGACTTTTGACTGCGCAACAACGCGAACCAAATTGGGGCTATTATAATAATTCTAAAAGGAAAGTACATATGAGTAAACCGTTTCTATGGTGGGCTGCATCCGTTTTAGAAAAACTGAAATTAATTAGGGGAGGGGGGGGGGGGGGTGAAAAACCCTGAAAAAAAGAAGCGGTACAGAGGCAGCGCGATCCCAAACAACTGAAAACATAGGAAATGCCCCACAGAATGACCAGTGCGAATCAATTTACAAATAGCCTCAAAGTGTGATCACAAGTTAAATTGCCGAGTCAATGCAAAGTTAAATCAAAACATGCAGGTCAAGCCACCGGAGGAAAGGCAAGGGACGACGAAATTATTGGGGAATGATATGCAGATATGCTAGTACGCTCTTTATCGCCTAAAGTTGGTAACCTCATTTCGCAATTGCAACGGACGATACTCGGCCACTTTTGTAACAATTTCTTTATTTATGTTAACTCTAGGCCGGCGCTGGAAGAAAAGAATGTGAAAATAGCCGCAATCACTTTGTCAAGGGTTATTTTAGGGCAAATTATGGAGAAATTTAGGAAAAGTTTGCAGTCGCTCGGACGAACGTGTCTCTACAGGCACGCCTCTGGCCTGCTATACATTACACTGGAAAAAAGGCGGCTGTGAAGATAGGAAAGGCGCGGGAACTGACTGGCCCTCGGTAAACGCCTGAAGTAAGAAATGATGGAAGGGATGAACGGATTGAAAGAGGGACCGAAAGACCAAAGTGGGTCGTTGCACGGCTTCTTGATGTAGGGCGAGTTCCTTATCAACCGGCCGCGATCGTCGTAACGAACGTGCACAACATCAGGAAATCTGTACAAACGCTTCTAGTTTGCACCGTGGCCACCACGTGCAGCGTGGCGCTGAACACTCAAAATGACCGCGGGAATTTCGAATGTTCGGTAAATCTCTGCTTTTCTATGGCCGTCAGAAATAGCTGGCGTGAGCGCTGAAATCGTTTTATGCGTAATATTTTCATGCAAGGAGGAAGAGGTGGTCTTGGTAATCACCGTTTTTGCGCAGAATCTGTCGGGACTCAAAAGATTTCAGAAATTTGTAAGTTAAAAATATCCCTACCGAGCTACGCGGTACTCGCAACTGGCGGCAAACAGATCAACAGATGACGCTGCTTCCTAATTAATGCCCAGAAAAGCTGCGCGAGAAAGCATGAGGTCTGACCCCACCATTCGCCTAAGCCAGGCATACGCCCTTGTGGAGGAATGGGAACGGAAGCTCACGCAGTCGCCGTACTACCAAAAATGCACTGCTCACGTGTCTGGCTTGAGGCAGTGGCAGAGGTCTACATGAGCACAGTGCAGTGCCTACAGACGTGGCCGAGGCCCGTACAAAAGTATTCGAATAATTTAACACTCAAGAGCGTGAAGAGGAGGCTGTGGGTATGAGAGAAGATATGTGAAAGTGAAGACATATTGTGTGGATGTTAGCTTTGCACACCGGCGAAGCGAAGTGAGAGCGAACTTCCCTTGACCGTCAGTGCTGATAACTGACACTGCCAAAATCAAGAACGTAAGCTATCCCACCTTCGATTACTAATCCGCACACACTTTCCTACCAGCAGTGACCTTCTAGTGCGTCACGTAGGACTGCTTGCCTCTCATCTTTCTCACCTGTGAACAGCATTGTCGACGTCACAAATCGGGTTCAAGCTCATTGGGTGGATACCCATCTCCCGGAGTGCGTCAGCGAGGAAAAGCGCGACGGAAGCGGGACCCAGCGAGGAGCAAAGGCTCTGGCCCATGTCCACGTAGATGATTCCTGCCCTGGATGACACACTGATCACAGAGGGAAGCCCAGTCCTCAGGCTGGTCTCCACCACAAAGTCCATAAGGCCCTGCATGCCCTCCGACTCGCTGATGCCGTCCATACGGCGGCGGAGCTCCAACGCGGATATGACGTGAGCAGTGGGCGTGATGCGGTCTTTGCTGCTCGCCATGAAGGAGCGGCAGCTGTTATAGAAGACGGCCATGCTGCCCTCTTCGTGACCGTACAGGTGCAGATTGTGCAGCAGGTGCAGGAACGACTCGTGGATCCTGGCCGTCATGTTGTCCACGTTCTCCTGGAAAAGCATCCAATTCTTCTTCATCATCAAATTACCTTCACAATAAGACAGAGTCCTCTTCCATATCCTTCCCATTAACCCTGCCTTACACCAGCTAGGACCACCTTCTCCTCGCGAAAGTGCTAACCTCATCCATCCTTATGACTCACACTCACCCCTTAGTTTTTTTCTGTCCAGTTTAACTGGCATATATATTTTAAGGCGGAAGCCTTTAATGTCTCATCGTTGTAAGCAGCAGTTGTCGACAGAAAATGTCACGCTTTTCAATTGGTGGAAACAGTCGTGACGTCACAGTGCGCGAATTTCAAACGGGGCCAATTGTACTTTGGCTAGCAACCATGCAACCAATTGAAGGGATCGTATAGTGATGCTCCAAGTAAGTGGGCCTAAGCTTAGTTAATTGCTTAATTACCAAATTAGCCTTACTAGTCAGGCCATATAAATAAATAAAACCGATTAAGAAATTGGTCGAGCTCAGGAATCGAACCCCGGTCTTCGGCGTGAGAGACGAGCATGCTATCCGCTACACCATGCCAGCTCGATGGTTTGGTATGAACAAAGGTGCGTCTAGTGAATACGGTGTCTTCACTCACTCTCGTCCTCCTCCATTCCCTTTCGGCGAGGTTTAGGTGTCTACCGACAAATGAGAGACAAATACATTTCCTTTCCTCAAAAACCAATTTACCGACGAGCTAGGCGTAGAACCGAATGGGCGATGGCGTTCTATGGACTCCATGGCAGCGTTGCAAGACGCTGTCGCGTTCCACTCTTAGGGGCGAAGCTTAACATCTTAACCACAGATCAGTGATCACACTTTAGGTCAAAAAAGTGCCCCCCTGAATTTTCTGAGACAGTTACTGCGTAATTTCCTTTCCTCAAAAAGCGTAGCGTTCAAAGGGCAAGGCATCGCGCCGAACGGGTGGTGGCGTTCCGTGGACTCCCTGGCAGCGCTACAACGCGCTGTCGCGTTCCACTCCTAAAGGCGAAGCTTAAGCGTCATTAATTAGCAGTTAATTAGTATTCAGGCATTAATCAGTAATTAACCATTAATTAGTGATTTGTCATCACTTAGTGATTAGTACTCAGTTATATGTGACGCCACCAGTGCCACAGAAACAGCGAAGGTGGTGCGGAAAACGCTTCCGCCTCTACCCACTTTAGACAGTCAAAGTGCCCCCTGAATTTTTTTTCATACTAGTACCAGTTGCATCTTACCTGATCTTGACAGCCAGTTCCGCTTACCTGTCTTGCTATTTGGATGAGCATAAAGGTGTCGCAAACCTTTTGAGGAGCCCGCTGTTTTTTTTTCTCATTTTGTGATAAGAGTACTAGCTCCAAGAGTGCTTTTCCTGAGGATACCGTTTACGTCATCGCGCGTATACTATCCGTCTGCAGCCATCCACGGAAGTCGGTGCGGTTCACATTAGTCTTTCAGAAAACTCCGCTATTTTGGAAAATTTAAGCCGAACCGCACGGTTCATCTGCACATAATTCAACGTGTGAAAGAAAGAACGCGGTTGCGTCGCCCCTGCCATGAATCGCTCAGCAATGAAAGACAAAGGAGTTACATTTTCAATCGGGACCACGTTGAGGTACAAGCATTTGGCTTTGGCAGCTTTGTCATTGAGCTTTTCCACTTTATGTGCTAACGCTAGTCTTTCTAGACTTTCCCGCTTATTGCATCGCGTGTCGCTGCCGCACACAATGAACGTTTAGTTAGTCACAAATCGTCTTGCATATTTCACTTCTTCAGTACGAGCGCTCTTTGTCTATAAGCCAGCTTGCTTGCCTGAACCCTGTAGTTCAGCTAAAGCATAGCAGTACTGGGATATGAAGTACATTTATAGATACTTGGTTCTATTGTTCCTTCGTCATATTGAGGAATTAGGTTCCCTTTTGAATACCATACGGGGTAACCGCGCGCAACATACAGCTCGTAGCGCCAGGTATGTCAGCCATAGAGCCCAACTTCTACTTTTCCGAGAGGGGGCATAACTAGACTTTTGGCAGAGCGGCAAGCGCCGCGTACAGCGTATACGCGGAGCACTCCTTCGCTCAGTTAAAGATAACGCGGAATCGGCCTGCCTGGAGCAATTTTATCGCTCACTGTGGATTGCCCGATGGTTTTCCACTGCAAAAAAACCAAACCAGCTGCGCTCCAATGCTGAGATCTCACGAAACAATTGACTCATGAGGAAAGACCTGTCAACCCCATACCCAACAATTGTGGACAACAGCATTTTTGAACGGGAAAAGTTTATGAGCGAAATTTTATTCTAATATTTCACTATAACAAATAATGTACCCGCAGATCTCCCATCGGCAGGCTTGAAATTTTTTGCTTTTGTCGCTTTTGCTGCCCTTAAAACTGTCCCACATTGGTTTTCTATGGCTGTCTTTACTGTTCGATGCGAGCGATGGAAACAGTATAATAGAAATATTTTGCTACATATCGGAAAAATGGACCATTACTTTCAATATTTCTATACCAGTGCCTTAGTTTCACATGCATATCCTGGGCATTTATGAGTGTCATCCCTTTAAAGCTTAGTGGTGCAGGATTGTTCGGACTCTTGCGTAGCACACTGCGAAACGACGTCTACAAAATACCTTTTATTTCAGTCGCCTACACTAAGCAGCTTAGGAGATGTTTGCTGAAAAAAAAATATCTTCCTGGTTTCGGTGCTACTACAATGTTGTCAAAGTTGAGCGGAGTTGAGTTGTGTAGTGTTGTGTTTTATGACACATAAGTGACTAAGGCTATCATGCGCAAAACACAAACTGCCTTTTTGTCTTCAGACATGCCCTGCATGCACGAGCCCTAAAATGCTGTCCTTTAACGGTGTTACAACTGCCAAAGCATTCACTCATCATTCAAGAACTAATCTTAACTTTGTCGGACGTACCCGCCGATGGTTAAGTCGGTTCGGATCCCGTCTCCGCCAGTGTCCGCACACAAATTGATCAAGCTTCGAGCACGGGTCTGCGGTCCAGTCCATGGCATGAGACAGCTGCTCCACCGCTTCCAGACAGCCCGCCTTCGCGGCCTCGGCCCCGCCTTTGCACATCTTCTGTAGCTCCTCGGCGAGGTGTATCAAGGTTGTCCGCCGATACCCTGCGGAGTTCTTCACCACAGCGGCGACGATAAGCATGACTGCTAGTATCATGGCGGAAGCGACGGCCACGAAAGATAGCGATTTCCGGCTGTAGCTGCTACTGACGTGCGTGTCCTTGAGGCTCGTGAATCTCGGCAGCTTCGAAGTGCGAACTGGAAAGACACGACAGGCTAAGTACAGTTGCGCTCAGTGTAACCTGCAACAAATTGGTGGCCGTAGTAGAGCGGTATATATGGGTCAGAGCAGTTAAATGAACCCCGATACACACTGTCTGGCTACTATCATAGCTTTTCTGGCCGTAAAAATTTTCTGAAGTTGCATACAGGCACAAATATTTCAGCTACGAGGGCGACAAAGATGATAAGTGGTGCCATCGTGTCAAAAGAAAACATTTGCGCAGGAGAACGCAGTGATGTGCCCGGACTTCCCCAAAGAGAAGAGTAATCTAATTAATACAGACAAAGAGCGGAATGCAATACGTAATATATATTTGTTACATTCAAAATGACAAATTCTAATACAATTTCTGTGCTTTACTAAAGATTGTACGTGTTTCCTGCAGGAAGAGGAGAAACCGGTGATATTTGAGAGTGCGCGCATAATGTTGCCGGTCCCTTTGGAATGAGTGTCTTAACCACCAGTCAGCATCGCACAACGACGCAGTTACTCTAGGCGGCGTACATTTATGCTAAAATTTAACACAAGGTTCCCACCATCCTGTTAACTTTTTGCCGTGTCGCCGCAAAGCCTTCTGTAGTAACGAAGCAAATTTCTCATTAGCACCCAACTGTTCTCTCGGTCTGTGCCCTTAGCAGTGTGTGAGAAACCACCTGTTTCTGAAACATTGCTTGCCTGCGCTAGTAACTTTCTTTCAATAGGAAAGCGTTCCACAAAAACAAAATACTAACGCTCGCGACCTGTTCCCAGTAATATTGGTGAAAAAAGTTCCAGCGGTTCTGGCCCCTCCCGTGTGAACTGCAATTGCTCCGCAACGTCCAAACTTATACCTCAGCAAGTCTGCCTATGCTCTGCCCGCCAGATGGTAGAGTTTACCTCGATCGCATGATGACGAATATATTCTCGCAAGCGCATACTCCGTCACACGTCACACCGCGACCCACGCAGATCGTATCCTCAACGGGCCCCGCGTTAACACTATAGATTTTCAGCTCAATATATACTTCCTTATTGCTTGCCTCAAAACAGGTACCCTAAATACGGAGGAAAATCTCTCACATTGGTGGCTATTAAAGGACCGTACTACAATAAACCGACCGTTGGGGCTAGTTGGTATAACATTTTTTTTTTTTGGAGTAGGTAGCGCTAACTTTGACGAAACGACTTGGGACAGGGACAGAGACGACGAATAGAAGCCTATCCCGTCTGAATAATAACACAGTTGAAATTTTAGCACTCGTTCTGTTCGTCGTCTCTGTCCCTGTCCCAGATCGTTTCTGTGAAATTTAGCGCAGCCCATTTGAAAAAAAAAAAGTACCGTAACTACAACACTGAATAAAGTAGGAAAACAGTTTGAGGAAAAGGGGGGGGGGGGGGGGGATATAGAAGGACGTTGCTAAATGAGAGAAGGGGCAGGGAGGAGTGGCCCGGCCGGCATTTTATCCGAGTATGCATGTGCTGCCCTGTAGCTAAAATGATTTCACCTCCTCATTTCTATTTTTTCTTACTGCTCCCCCCTCCTTCCTTTCTCAAATGCCACAGTGATAGTGATCGCACTGATGACAGTCGACAGGCCCACCCTTTTTCCTATTCATCTTCCTATAGCGCAGTACCAAAAAAAGCGTCACCAAAAAACCGAGGGACTAGCGTGCTTCAAAATTAGCGGAATCGGACACAGCAGCTGCAGTCCGTCAGCAAAACATTTTTATCCCCAGGAATGGTCAGTGCAGCTGCTGCGAATGTAAACGCAGAAGTCACCGCAAAAAAAAAATTGAGCAATATTTAGTTGCTATCTATTAATGGATTTTTACGTCACAATAAAGCATTTCAGGCTATTTTCTGCACCATTGAAAAGGACTTTGTGCTAATTTTCACTTCCTGCAATTTCCTACCCTGCTGTCAAATCTCAGTAAGGCGGTTCTTTATAATTCGTGCCATGACATGAAAATCGCGATTAATAATAAAAACTATATTTCACAACTAATAAGAAACGTAAAACGACTGCTCCTAAACAAGATTGTTATGAGCACAGGGACCATAGTTCGGAGGCTACAGAGCGAGCCTAGACGCACACAAAAGATGAGAAACGCCTCCGCATGGCGCAGAGCGAATTAGGGATGGACTGACATCGTATGGTAAGTCCTTAATATCGAGCTTTCAAATTTGGCTGAATACATTAAACCCGTGCCCACCTGTGTTGCTCATGCGAACGTAGCAGTACCGCTGGTCCCTTCCGTGCGCATTCACTGTTTGTAATATGTAAGTGCTCTTGCAAATTCAAGTGTCACGACACTTGACACCACGCGTTCGAAATGCTCTTGTATACTGACTATTCCTTCTATTTATAATTCAGTCCTGCATATTCTGCAGTCCTTCAAAATATGTGACCATAAAAACTTAGGGCCCATCAATGACACCATTGCGTGCAACTCCAGGCGTCAAACGTTCACCGCTAGGCTTCGTTTCGGAGTCGCATCACTGTATAAGGCCCGGGGATATTCTAGCGGCCGTTCAAACCTTGATCAAGCTGTTCAAAATTTTTGTTAATGCATCCACCATCCGGCTTACTTTTGTACGGGCCGGCTGTCAGGGGAACCCGAGGAACCTGCATCGTATCGGTGTCCTCCCTGTCGCCTCGAAAGCTCACGGTTTTGCCCGCCTTCTCAGTATTAGAGCCGGGCACGCTTGCTGGACTCCCGGGCGACCGCGCCTTTGGCTCCGGCTCCGCGCACGCCCACTGGATCTCTGGCACAGTGGTCAGGTGTTCGAGGCGCTGAGCCTCCGTCACCTCCTGACCGTGCCAATCCTTCGACGAGCGCCTTAGGTGAGTTAACAAGAGGCTTATCATTGGCGTCGCACCACCGCTCGGGTCTCTGGCCAAGAGCGAGGACCACGAGTGGGTCGATGAGCGCCTCGGTGACGATGACGATAAGGGAGGTGTAGCGACGCTCTGATCATCACTCGCCGTGGCTGGTCCAGCAGGAGACTGCACGCTTGGCGATGTCGACGGTCGTGTCTTTGGCGAGGTGGCTTCGTCACCCTCGGATCCTCTAAGGCCCCGAGGTGAAGTTACGGTAGGCGGTATCCCTGGCTCGGAAGCTGCTTTCTTTCTGAACCTCCAGCCTACAGGCATGGATCGACGTTTAGCTCGCCTGCTGGATTGATCAGCCTCGCGACCATGGGAAGTGGCCTGGAGCGCTTCAGGCGCTATCGCTTCGTCGTTCTGGCCCAGGGAGTCAGCGCGGTTGGGACGTCCTTGTCGGTGGTAATGCCGGTGGCTGTGTTCTTTTCCTCGCAGTGAGGATGCACTGGGCCTTTTTTTCTTTACCGCTGGTGAGGAAACCGTCGCCTCCGTATTGTTGTCTCGGTACTCGTCTTCATCTACTGGGGCAACATCGCCTGGCGAAGGGCACAGTGGCGATGCCGCTAATTTGTCCGAGTCGCTGACCACCTTGGACGGGGAGCCGATGACAGGGCTGGCTTTGACGGAGCTTAGATCATGTCCGCGAGGGTAATCGCTCTGTTTCCTGCGGCTGTGGCGTCGACTGCCGGTTCGATGCCTGGAAGAAGGGCCTTCATCAGGATCTTTAGCTCGGGACTGACGCCTCGAGTCGTCGGGTGTAGCGGGACAACCAGTAGACGTGCTTCCTGGAGAGGGAACGCCGCTCTGTCCGTGGCTCCCTTCTTGAAGCTCCTGGTCGCTGGACCTGCGACGTTCGCCCTGAACGGAGCCTCGGCTGACCTTGGCTGGAGAATCTTTCCCGTCATCACTGGTGTCCGGGATTGCGTGCATTGAGTCGAAGGATTCCGACCCTGAGCGAGGCGACGAGGCCGCAGATGCAGCAGCCGACGACTTGTCCGAGTGGGTCTTGCGGGCTTTGCTCATCAACCTCGAGCGTCTCATGCTGCACAGCTTTAAGGGCTCGGACACGGTGTTGTTGTTGTTGTTGTTGTTGTTGTCCTCTAGAAAATGGCGCATACCCACTGCGAGGGATTTCTGGCAAACCGGTCAGCCTTTGCGGAGGAATCTTCTTTTTCACGTTCGGTGCTACCACGAGCGCTGGTTGTCCGTCGGGCAGAGCGCGTGTCGATGTCGACTGTCGTCTTCCTCTGAGGTATTTGGCGGAGTCGGCGCGTAGAATCGCGTCACTTTAATACGAAAGAGAGAGCTAAAACATTTATGGACTGCTCTTTGAAAGTCTTAAGAACCTTCGTAAGTGGCGTCTCTAGTCCAGAGCTCCTATGGCAGCTGCAGTATAACAATGCCGATCCAAACTGGAACCGAGATTAAACATTATGTCGGTATTCAGCATGGCTAAAAGGACGCTAATGTAAGGCACAGTTGTCTTACTTCACATTCCCGTACATACGTCCACTCAGCGCCTATACTGTACAAGACTGTCCTTACCCATAGGAGATCTCATACAATATCGTTACCGGTAAATCCCGCGTGTTTAATTGCAGCACAAAGCAGGGACACTAGATGCAATTTGTTTCCAAACCTATTGACCTCCCTACCATTACCCTTCCTTCCCCACTTCTAGGCAACCACCGAATCGCCCCTATTATAAAACACATTACAGCTGATACGAACACACAAAAACCTTCCTCTCGCGTTACCAATCATGTTCGTCCTATTGATTCGATGATAGTATACACAGACGCATCGCGAACTCACGTTGGAGCAGCTGCTTATTCAATTACGACTGGCAACCATGTAGAGGCACACACCATTGAACCTGTCGTGTCCGGTCGCTGTGTTGAATGCAGCGAAAGACGCACACGGTACTTTAAGACTTCGTTTATTTAAAGCCGATGAGGGTGCGACCAGCGTCGACCGAGGCAGGAGCCGAACTGGCCGCCCGAAGAAAGGAGGGAGCGGAGAAGCGTCCACGGGAGGGAGTGGCTTCCCAGAACAGGAGGAGGGTGCGGGGGCGCACCGTGGGGGGGCATCTGGCGACAGCGTGCGACGAAAGGCAAGTGGTCGTTAGGAGGAGGATGCGAGTGGTCGTTAGGAGGAGGATGCGGGGGCGCACACACACAAAAGCAATAAGGGGACACAACACTTCCTTCCCCCTTAGAAAGTTGCCTGGTATCGTGCAGGGGGTCGGCGCTCACGCGTGGAGGCGCGCTGGCTTTGTGCGCTCGGGGGAGAAACACTTGTAGGCTGGCTGTTGTTCGCTGTGTCTCCTAGGTCTGTCCTGGGCGAAGTCTCTTCTTCCGGGAAGAGGTGCCAGGCTATGTGGGAAAATGGTGCACGTGCTCTCTCCGCTGGCGGACAGCTCTCAGACGGCGTCGTAAATCTACGCAGCTGGTTGAGATGTCGGCGTGCTACTGTGCCATGTATGTTGACGAGCCAAGAGCGCAGGCCTATGCGTCTGACAATTGTAGCTTCCTCCCAGCGTGGCTTTTTCAGAAACTGTCGGGCGAGGACGCGCTGCCCCTCATTAAGCGTGCCGCAGCGCGGAATTGCTTTTTCTTCCCGGAACGTCTCTGCCTTTGGCTCGGGGAGGATGGCTGTGAGCTGGGTTCGCATTTCACGCTCGAACATCATTTTCGAGGGGGTCTCGCCTGTTGTGCTCTGAACCGTCGTGTGCTGCTTGAAGAGAAAGCGCGCAAGGCGGCGCTGCAGCGAGCCTGTCTGATCTCTTTCAAGGGCGCGTTTTAGCTCGGCTACGTAGCGCTCGGCTTGTCCGTTTGTCGCTGGGTGGTAGGGGGCCGATGTAACTGATGAGATCCCGTTGTCGCGATAAAACTTGAGGATCTCCGCAGACACAAACGGTGTTCCGTTGTCCGACACTACCTTGCGCGGCAGGCCGAACGTTGCAAATAGTGATCGGAGGTTGTCAATGACTGCTGCCGAAGTCGTCTGTCCCATTTGCCTTATCTCAAGCCACTTTGTGTAGGCATCTACGACCACAAGGAAAGTGCAGCCCTCAATTGGTCCTGCAAAATCAATGTGCAGTGTGTGCCATGGTGTGTCTGGCTTTTCCCATTCTGGGACAGGAGCTTTCGGCGGGGCGCTCCGGCTGCTCTGGCAAGGCTTGCATTCTCGCACCACTGTTTCGATGTCGTTGTCAATGCCAGGCCACCACATGTAGCTTCTGGCACACTTTTTCATTGCAACGATGCCCCGATGTCCGGCGTGGATGAGAGACATAGCTTGTGCGCGTAGTTCTCTCGGCATCACAACTCGGGACCCAAATATGATGCAGCCGCGATGGGTGCTCAACTCTGTAGCTCGCCTGCGGTAAGCGTCGAAGTTGTCCCCTTTGAGTTTGTGCACGTTGCCTTGTTGAACAGCTGTGTAAACTAGCCGGAGAGCTGCGCACTTCTGCGTAGATGCTGCAACTTTGCCTGCTGTAAGCGGAGGTTCTGGCAGTGCTTCGAACATCAGAACGTCTCCTGGTGGAAATGGTTCGTCAACAGTTGCGTCTAGTGGCAGACGGCTTAGCGCATCGGCGTTTTGATGTTTACTCCCATTGCGGTAGACCAGAGCGTAGTCGTACGCTGAGAGTTTGATGGAATGCTGCGTCGGCTCGATGACACCTTGCTGCTCCAGTTTGTCCAACTCTTTTTCAACTGAATCTCGGAGAGCAAACGGCACCGGCCTGGCCTTCAGAAATTTGGGTTGCGCGTTGTCCAACAACTCCAGTGTGACCGGGGGCCCTTCGTTTCCTGGAATCTCTTCCGAGAATACTCTTTCGTATTTCTCTTGCAGTTGCTCAACCATGTTCTGGCTCGGCGTCTGGTGTATGCCGCATATCATCACGCCTAGTGGAGAAAACCAGTTTCTCCCTAGAAGGCTTGATCCTGTGCCCTTCACAACAAGCAGAGGTAGCGTATGGGTCTGGCCGTTGTAGTTAACCTGCACATTGGCAGAGCCCAATAGTGGCAGATTCTGTCCTGACCACGTTCGCAGGTGCGTGTCGTCTTGTTGCAGGGCGGGTGCGTCAGATGGCCATGAAGTTCGGAACGTGTCCTCACTGATCAGAGTACAGGCTGCGCCGGAGTCCACCTCGAACTTAATCAGCTGGTGATGTACGCTTACTTCTGTAAAAATCTTCGGTCGCGTGCCGAGATTCATGGTGTTCAGGTCGTACAACACAGATGGTGTTGCTGATGTTGCTCCATGGAGATCAGATAGCGGCGTATTCTCTGAGGCGTTGACGCTGTGATTAGGCTGGGAAGGTGACTTTATCTTGGCAAGTCTCCGTTTCGTAATGCATGCTCTTTCGATATGCCCTCGCTTGTGGCAAAAATTACACGTGGCTGACTGGAATCGACATCCCTGGGGGTTGTGTTGGTCGTCACACCGCCAGCAGCGTTGTGCCTTTTTGACCGATTTTACAACAACAGAAGGCTTGCGCACCTGGTTGCTTGTCTGGTGTACCGGCTCGGTGTTCCGGCGAATCCCTCTCTGCTGGTGACCGGCGCTCTCCGCTCGAACGGCGATGTCGTAAGCTTTGCTGAATGTGAGGTCCTTCTCAGCGAACAGGCGCTGCTGCAGTGACTCGTCACTCAGTCCGCACACAAATCTGTCGCGTAACATCACGTCCAAGGGAAGCATGGTGGTGTTAGCAGAAGAAGCTGCGTCTCCCTCCTGCCCGGTAGCTGTTGTCGACAGCGTTCCAAAATTGCAGTCGGCAGCGAGCTTCTTGAGCGCGGCTACGTAGGCGCTCACAGTTTCTCCTCCCAGTTGATCTCGTCGTTGGAAGCGAGCCCGGCTGTAGACCTCGGATGGCCTTGGGTCGTAGTGCTTTTGCAGCGCTTTTACGATGTCGTCGTAAGACACTGCCGCTGGTGTGCTTGGCTGAATAAGGGCGCAGACAGTATCGTAGGTCTGCTCCCCGCACAGCGTTAGCAGGTTGGCCCTCTTCAAGGCTGGGTCTGTGATGTTGTTAGCTTCAAAGTAGAACTGAAGGCGTCCCACCCACGATGACCACGATGAGCCGTTGAACTCTGGTATCTGATTGGGAAACCCTCGCGTAGCCATGGCTTGTCAATAGCGTTGCGTAGCGCGGGTCGAATCCACTTTCTCGTCGCCACTGTCGTGTCCGGTCGCTGTGTTGAATGCAGCGAAAGACGCACACGGTACTTTAAGACTTCGTTTATTTAAAGCCGATGAGGGTGCGACCAGCGTCGACCGAGGCAGGAGCCGAACTGGCCGCCCGAAGAAAGGAGGGAGCGGAGAAGCGTCCACGGGAGGGAGTGGCTTCCCAGAACAGGAGGAGGGTGCGGGGGCGCACCGTGGGGGGGCATCTGGCGACAGCGTGCGACGAAAGGCAAGTGGTCGTTAGGAGGAGGATGCGAGTGGTCGTTAGGAGGAGGATGCGGGGGCGCACACACACAAAAGCAATAAGGGGACACAACAGAACCTTACACTGATCCTCTCCTACAGCCACCCCAGAGAACCTCCCGAAAATGACCAGTATACAGGACCTCTCCCTAGAACCCCCTAACCCCTCAGGACATACCATATATACCGATTCAATACAGGCTGTAAGCGCAATTCATACGAGTCGGATTCTTGCACAACTTCGGGATGATCTACAAAAAGCTCTCACCAAACTACTACACCCCCCCCCCCTTTCACACTGAGGTGGATTCCTGGTCACGCTGGAATTCCAGGAAGTCAGTTCGTGCGTCGCCTCGCCCGCGAACTTCAACGCCGGGCGGCTGGGATTCCAGTCTTATCCAGCAAACAAGAAATAAATCTTCTGTATGACAACATTAGAGAAACTCTTCGTAAACTTCCTATTCCGGACAAACCTCTCCCCACCCCAGGACTACATATTCTTTAGCGCATACACCTAAACACACTCTTATTCCTACCCGTTCTTTTCTATAACGTACGCGACACTCCCTCGCTCCCCCGAATTGTCCCGAACCCTGTGTTAATTTGGATCATTGCCTTTTCCCCTGCGCCATTTAAATTCAGTCCCCTCATTTTCCATGCCTTTCTCTCCGAACATGGCTGGCTTGATTAGCCTCGGGCCAGCTTGGTGAGCTTGGATGGAGGAAGTAAACAGTATACGCCATCGCCGACGACGCTTCGTTGAGCTGCTTGAGAGCCCACGACCATGTTATTTTTTACGTGGTCGTGGGCTGTCAAGCAGCTGTCGGGAAGAACAAGACCCTCAAAGTAACGCACACCGGCAGAGAAAGTCACATAGTCGACTGCTACATAGACGCCCTCCGTGGTCAAAAGTGGTAGTTGTCACGAAGACAAGGTCGTCGACCGCTTTAAGTTGCAGATCGCTTGCGTGCTGAGGAATCAGCCTAGCGTTGCCAGGATCGTCATCGAAAGCAAGCTGCGGTGCTCATTACTAACGGAGCAAAGCCTTGGACAGCTTTACGCAAAGAAGCAGTTCTGGTCCAATTGACAAAACAGGCAGCGCATTGAGACGCCAAAATGTCGCCGATGTTTCCTGAGAATTTCAAGTTTGAAAAGCCGCTTTTTGCGATGTACTGTTTACACCCCTGCCGAGAAGTCTGGCTGTGCAATTTCCAGCCTCCCATAATATCGATTCCAAATAAACCCTATTGACCTTTCACCTCGTATCGAGAAGATACGAGTCGAAGTACAGACTCCGTTTTTGGTTTAAGCCAATTTACGCTTTCCTGAGGTGGAGTACATTGATGAAAACCACTTTGAAGTGGGCGAACTGTGCGCTCCCTCATACGATCTATGGTCGCCATGTCATGACAACTGAAACAAACTGCAGACCTTACTAACTTACTAGTGCAGGCTTGTCGGTTCGAAAGTTAAGTTGGAAGGCTGAGCCCCTACTAACTGTAATCTGCTAATCATCATTAGGATGAACGAAGACGGCCCTCCTTCGGAGCGCGAGCTATCCGGCACAGAGCCTTCTGGTAGAATGTAATGTGTATGGTTTAAACGAATACCTCTAACTAATAAACCGACACGAGCACTCGCTTACCCTTCTTAAAAGCAAAAGCCCCTAATTAACGCTCGAGTGCGGTAATGTTCAGAATCATGAACTACAATGCGGGCAAAATAATTCATATTTGTCCTCTTCATTTTAAAAACATTACAATTAAAGTGATCCATATTTTTTTTATTTTCACTAAAGCCCCTTTGCTCAGTACAACCACTGCCAGACTCCTTCAGTAGCGCTAATAGTATTGAACGACTCTGGAGCTACTGACAGCCTCAGCGTGACAGGTAAATTATTAATTCATTTCTACTTTCTTTCTTTCTTGGTGCAGGTGAACAATATCAGCGCTTGTCTGACGCACCTGAGGTCCCTCGGCGTCACCTTCGACGGCGTCACATCGAAGGGTGAGTGAAAGTTCGCCATTGTGGTTTTACCGAATGTTCAAGTCGCGTTAACTAACGAGCAAAAAATTACAAACTTTTCGCATAAAGTAATGACTTAACTGTAATTCCTGAGTTTACACGGCAGTACCTTCGCCCTTTTGTGTTGTGCATCCATTGAACGGTGCAGCACAGATAGCCCTCCTGCCTCAGTCAATGGACAGGGAAGGTGCGAAGGTGAAAGCTGTAATGGGGAGCGAAGGAGCCTACGGAAAAGAGAAGCTAGGCGACTGGTTGAGAGTGACGTAGTTGTTAAGAGAGAGGAGGAACAATTTCCCTTCTGCCTACAGCCTCCGTAGGTGGTATAAATGCTAAGGTATGAGAAATCTTTGAGGTTTTGTTCTTACCAGTTTGCACGTACTGCACTGAATTAGCAAAATTTCAGGTCCTTAAGACCCATACAAACATGCGAGATATAACTTGGTGAGAAAAGGATCACTCATTACTTCTCGTCATTACACGGAGCAATTTCATGAACTACCTATCGGGAAGGTTATTCCATCTACATGACAGCTAGCAGTCGGCTTCTTTATGTCTCGTACCCAACAATTGTGGACAAATGCAATTTTGAGAGGGAATTAAACTTTTTACGGACGTATTTTTTCATACAAAGTAATATTTCACTACAATAATCAATATATCCAGAGATCACCTGACGGTAGTCTTAAATTTGTTTTATTTTCAATGTTTTGCTATCTTCAAAAGGGTTCCTAATTAGTTTGTTGTTTGAGCTTTAACTGTTCGATGCGACCGATGGAAACATTTTAAAAGGAACATTTCACCGCATATCAGACGAATGGACCATTACCTTCCACATTTCCGTAAAAGTATCGTATGATTTTCCAATTTCGAAAATTTTTCGCGAGAAATTGTTGGACATGTTTCACGTGTGAACAAAAATTGAGCTTTCGTATTCATTAAATCGTTCCGCTCACGCGTTTGGAGGGTGAAAAAAAAAATACTAGCCCACTTAACGTAGCGTTTGATTGATTAGGCGTTGGTTTTCGGCTCCAAGCGCATTACCGATTCAGCAGCCTGATGTTTTTAAATGCTCCTTATACCAAAGCAAGGGGTATTTGGCAAACAATAAATTGTCTCATAGTTATTTTTTAATCCAACGCTTTCATTATGTAGACATAAATTTATTTATGTCAATTCAGGTATAACGATCGTGTCAGGCTGTGAGAACACCAAACAAACACATCATTCCTCAGTGCAATACTCTACGCTAGAGTGCAAAGAAAAATAAGGTTACTTCTCTACTCAACACAGGCACCAATAAAGCATGCAGAACGCTCACAGCGTACGGATATTTCTCTTGAAAGAGTACATAACAAGCCTCACAGTACGACAGTGCCGCATTGTGTACTTTCAGCGGCGAAAGAGGCGAATACCCCTCGAGCCTCGTCTAGATTTCCCGAAAGGTTAAAACAGCGCACCTGCACGAGGACGAGGGAAGATATTACAAAACACAGCGCTGTGCCTTGTCTCATCTTCCCTCGTCCTTGTGTAGGTGCGCTGTTTTCACTAATTGTGTCGTACCAATTTACCCATGAGTTTGTGCTCTTAGTTCCCTGTCGTGCAACGTTCTGTCAGCGCGTGCTTTTCATGCAGGAGCGGAGGTGACTGCTTCAATGTTCGTCTCGATCTATGGCGCTCCTTCTGGGCGAAAACCATGGAAAGACTCGCGAAACCAACGAGCCACGCAATAGCGCGTGTTATACACTCGTTTTTCTCCCAACAGTGCACCATGCTGAATTCTAACACGAAAAAAAAATTTTCAATCAATGCGCCAAATTTAATGGGTTTGTCTGTACTCGATTTTTGCTTGCGGCCGCCTGACCCTTGCTTCTGTTCCCTCTTCTTCCGACGCAGAGATCCGCGAGGGCAACCTGAAGGCCATCCTGGGCCTCTTCTTCAGCCTGTCCCGCTACAAGCAGGCGCAGAAGGCGGCGGCAGCAGCAGCGGCCGCCTCCTCGGGAGCGGCGACCACCAAGGGCGCCATTAGGCAGCACCTGCAGGGCTCGCACGGCAGCCTCGCCTCCCCGACGGCGCCCAGCGCCAAGTCCCCGCCGGACCTGATGGCCGCCTCCCTGCACGCGCCCAACAACTGCTCCAGGTGCGGGGTTCTGTTTTGGGCAGCTACACTCTAGACAACACTATTGCGAGGACACTTTGGCAACTGAAGTGTTTAGAGGCGAAAGCAGAGGACACTATGCCGTGGCGACTTCCGGTGGATGTGGCGTCACACCGTTCCCGTGGATATGTCGATACCTACATTGTACATCTCTCGGAGATCTTAAGTGTTAATTACCCTGAATTACACATTTTTTCCATCTAATTTGACACAAATCCGACGTTTTACCGACCATTCTGTAGCAATTATCATTGTGCCGTAACGCCTTCCGGTGGATGTGACGTCACACCGTTTCCGTGGCTATATCGACGCAATGTCGACATTTTTGCCTATAATTAATTAAGTAATTAATCTACAGTCATCAAACGTGCCTTCTAGGTTCACTTTTTCCTCCTCTATCCGAAGCAACCATTTGTTTTCTTCTATCTTTTTCAGTTCTCGACTTAAACGCCTGCGACACGCTTTGTTAACGGACGACGCTATGAGCCATTAAAGGCTTTCGCTTTAATACGCATTTATGTGAGCCCGCCATTCCTTAGTGCACTTCCCTATTTAAAAGAGGACCCGCCGCGGTGGCTCAGTGGTTACGGCGCTCGGCTGCTGTCCCTAAAGACGCGGGTTCGATCCCGGCCGCGGCGGCCGAATTTCGATGAAGGCGAAATTCTAGAGGCCCGTGTACTGTGTGATGTTAGTGCACGTCAAAGAACCCCAGGTAGTCGAAATTTCCGGAGCCCTTCACTACGCCGTCCCCCATGCCTCAGTCGCTTTGGGACGTTAAACCCCAATAAAATCAAACCAAACCTATTTAAAAGAGAGCGCTAGAGGTCAATTCACTCCCTATATACTCCTTTTGTTTTTAAAGCGCACTGCTTTCAAGGCAAAAGGTTTCATTGTGTATGGCGTCGGTCGGCAAGTGGTTTATGACGTCATAAGATTACGAGACAACGTTTTGTGCAATGACTGCGGGGATTTAAAAAGTCAAGAAGTTTTTATGTTTATTTCTTACTGCGGATGCTATTCGAGGACTTTTCTCTAAGGCAAACGAAGTCAAAGTGTTATGCCGTAACCGGAAAGTACCCCTTCTCGCGCCCCATCTGCTCAAAGAGAATGTTTTGTTGATAAGCAAAAGGCACTCAGACCAGAAGAGGAGAGACCCAATGTTTTAAGGAGGAGTCCGCCAAGGTGGAGTCTCTAGTTTAAATTGTGAGTGCATACTCATGAGCATCAATCTGAGTATAGCCACTGTGGCGACCCAGCAAATCTGCTCAGCTTCCTTAGAAGACTATCTGCCGTCAACCTATGTGAAGGAATACCTAGGCAGGCACAAATTTTGCTTCAACTGCCGCGGTTCTCAGGAAACTGCTTAGGCGTTTCTTCGTAACCGTACGACGCTTTCAGGTGGGTGCTAATGAAGAATTGTTGAGTAAGCAAAGAACGGAAAAAGCAAATCAAGTACGCAGCTCCACTACGGCACCTCTCTTAGAGCGCAGCTCTTATGCGCCCATTCCTGCGTTCCGCGTTGCCGTCGGCGTTGTCGGCGTAACCGGTTCTCAAGTTCCAGAGAGAAGCGCCACCTGGAAAGTGGTTGCCACACAGGACCCTGGAGAGTGACTAGAGTGACTGGAAAATTTTAATCTGAAAGTTATTCCAGTGACTCTAAGAGTTATTATAGCGTACCACGCCATCTGGCAGGAGGCATGTCACGCGACGTGTGCAAAGCTGGCTTAAACTCCGCATTACTCACTATGGCAATCGTCTGTCAGTATTTCTCTTCCTTCTTTAGCTCCCACCTTCCTCTCTTCCTTCACAGCGCGGTTGACGTATCCACCGAGAAGTGAGGCCATTACCGCGCTTTTCATTTCCTGCTAACCAACCATAAACGCCGCCGCAGCTCTAATATTGGTAAGCTAGCGCCCTCCTTTGTCGTGCAGCTCCATCAGTCCGAGCTCGCTGCGTTCGCTTAGGCAACAAGAGGTGGCGCCACCTACAACAGCCTATTCTATCTCTGGTCGATATCCCGGTTCTCCTGCACCCTGGTCGCTCCCTGTCGCTTGCCGTTTTTATCCTCCACTGTTTTCTTGCCCACTGTTGCTCTTCGCGCAATGCTGCCGTTTTCTCACCACTCGCCAGCGTTATTGTGCCGGCGGCTGCACTCCTCCCGCTGTCACCTCGCCTTCGGGGTTGTTTACTGCGCAATATTACCACTTCTTGTCGCGCACGGATGCTTCCCACGTAATTTACGGGCGCACGACCATCCTTGTTTATTTACATGCAGCACGCCCAAGGCACAGAGGTGGGCTTGAATGTGCGCGCAATACGGCGTGTCGCCCACTCAGAATTCCGTCGCTGTGTCTACTAATTGGGATCGTGCATTCACAAGCATGCGTAACGTCACGTGTCATGCCTGAACACCACAAGGTATTCATGTTTTACAACGGGAGGCCGATAGAGCGCCTTGGTGTCTCATAGTGCACCATGACCGAACACTCGGCAGGACGCCTTCAAAGTCTTCGCAACTCTGCACGGTACTGATGAACCGTCCCCCAGGGCTGGCTGCTTGCTAGTGCTTGCTGAAATGCAGTGGTTGCACAAAAAAAAAATACACAGAGAGAGATAGCAAGAATGTGCCAGCGCCATAGAGGATATTTTGCAACACTGTCATGTGTGCGTTGACACAAGCCGGGCAGTCGTTGAACAAGAGGGAGGCATCGTGAAAGCGCCCTACTATTACAACTTAGTCGTTTACATGAGAAGGATGAGGCAGTACATTTTAGACCGACAACCATAGTCGAGTTCTCGAGTTAGGATGGAATTTTGCAGCCCTCTGCAACTACCTTACCCTCTTTTTTTGCACTTGATTTCACCGTCGTTCGAGTCGAGCCGTCGTTGTTTTTGGAGCAGAGTTTCATTTTTCTGAAGAACACATCACGAACTAGTTGGTGCAACAATTTGCTTCGCATGCAAAAAAAAAAAGAATGCTTTGGAAGCGCATAAAATTCAAAGCACAGTGATGCTTACCTCTGGGTGACCAAACGAAAAAAGAAAAAAGATTCCACCTCCGGGTTCTGTTTGTGACCTGCCACAGGGGATGCGCATGCAGACCGCCATTACTCTTGCGTTGCTCGCTCTTGTTTCCCTCTTTTCTTTTTCTTTTGTTTGCTTTTAGGGTGCGGAAGCTCTACTGGAATAAATTATAAAATAAAAAATAGACGCTCTATTTGGGAGTTTTCCCCGGCGGTTCTCGGCAGGAAACGGTGGCGTGATGGCGCTCCATTTACTCCTTCCTATCCGCGGCAAAGTGCCCAAGCCTGGCCACGCATGCAGCGAGAATTGGAAGTCGCCGAAGTCATTTGTTAACTTCTGTGAAGGTGTAAAAGAATTGCAACGGCGCAAAATAATGTAGTTTTTTGCGCATACTTCTGTGTATTGGCTACACCTGCGAGCATTATAGGCGCTGCAGTGGGCTACCTGGAATTGCAACGCGCGCCGCGAGGTGGGGCCTTACAAGAGGGCTATAAGAAATAAGCCTGTGAACGCATGAATGGTAGACCTCAGTGAAGAAGCTATGTGCGCGTGTAATTATTTATTTATTTATTTATTTATTTATTTATTTATTTATTTATTTATTTATTTATTTATTTATTTATTTAGTGCACACTCCAGAACCTTGTCAGGGACTAAACAGGACAGGTATTTATCGTGAAGAGTGTTGCAGAAAGATATTGAACTAAGTAAAAAGAAATGTGCATAAAAAAGCGGCAAGTGTCATTAAACTAAGGCAATGCCATAACATGATTCCAAATGGATATTGTCCGCGGAAAACATGAATATTTAAAACAGGAAGTTTTCGCAAACAACACTGTTAGTTAGTAAATGTGATGATGTCGAGTATGTCATGTCGTGAAAAGGGGTAGATACTGAGAAGGGTTCAAACCTGCCTTACGGTTAAGTAAATAATAAAGAAAATTAAGACAGTGTGTTCTCCTTCGGATTTCAAATGATTCAATATTATCAGCCGCCATGAGCTCATTGGGGGAATCGGTGATTGTAAACTTTGAATAAAAAACTGAACAGCTTTCACTTAATCATTTGTATTTTCTTACTGTTAAGTTTAGTAAATGTATCCCATACTATCGAAGCATGTTCAAGCTTTGGCCTAAGGCATGTGTTATATGCCAATGGTTTTACGTTAGGAGAATTTCTAAGCTTTTGCCTCAGAAAACATCTTATTAAACTCGGGCGAACATATGTTATCTAACTGCGAATTGCAGGAAAGATTGTTAGTTATTAGTACACCTAGATATTTGTAGCTATATCATCATCATAATGCGATGACAATAGTTAGCATTAGCTCCCCTCCTTGATTTTTATTGGCCTTCTGCTTCTTTGTGTTTGCTCTTCATATCTTCGTGTATACTTTGTCATGTATTTCTTTTCTCATAGAAGGTTCTATGCTCAGCTTTTCTGAACAAACTACTCAGCAACTTTTCTGTGCTCTTTTCTGAGTCGGTGAAATGTTTAGGGGAATCCCTCAAGGCGTAAAGTAAATTTATAATAAGGAGCAAATTACTCATTAGCATCGACCCAAGCGTAGTTGCACGGCCACAAAGGAAAGGTATACAGCTTCCACATAAACTTCGTAGTTAAAGAAAAATTCTTCCTGGTTCGGGGTTCGAACCCGCACCACTGCTTTATCGGAGCAGTCACTCTACCAACTGAGCTAACCGGGAGGGCAAGAGCGAATTTATTAATAACTGGCAGTGCTAAGAGCGTTGGTCAAAACTTAGGAGACTCCCCCAAGGTGGAGTAAATTTTTAACGCGAGAGCAAATTAGTCATTGAGTCATAGAGTCATGCGTAGTCATCTTCATTTCGCTCAGTAATGCTTAGTGATTTCGAATTTTGGTGAGCCATTTTAGTCATTCTCATTTTTGCTGTTTCATGCGTCGAAATTTTTTGAGGGGTTCTTCCCGTGGCAGCCACCTTACGACCATTCTCTCTTCTCTCCTACAAGTGGCAACGGGGATTTCCCTTCCTCCACTTCGTCACCTGCCAGGCACAGGTTTTTTTGCCCAAGAATACAAAAGACAACGCCGGAAGGGTAGATTTCTTCCGGCCTTTCCCTTTTCTCCCCTACAAGACGAAAGAGAAATTTCCCTCTCAGCACCAACCATGGCAGGTGATTCTTGCTACCTGCCAGGAAGCAGGCGGCGGCAAGTTTATACAACACAACGCCGAACACTTGTTCACCGTGAGGCTGCTATGCTGACGTATTGAAACCGTTCAGGGTTTAGCGCTGCAATAGCAGTGAACTGACCGAAAGGTCCAAGTTTAGGGTTGAATGTCTGTACACCCTAAATAGCATTCCAAACTGTGCTTTAAAAAAAAGGAGGGGGTGGTGGGGGGCAACAAGATGTTACTTTTTTAAGTTTTCAAAAATGGTTTAGGAAAAGCTTGAAAGGAACAAGAAAACACTGAGTCTAATGGCGCTCACCAAATAGGACGCTCTTATCATGCATCCACCCTTACTTAAATCCTCAAATTTCTTGTCTACATTCATTTACATTGTCACGTGATCCGGATGTTCTGTCAGTGGGCGCTTTTGTGGAAGGACTTGATACGCTATAGCTATCAGTCTCACATATTACCCTATAGAAGACATCACAAAAATGAACAAGGGAGGGGAAAACCTCAGGTTGCTTGAGCCAACGTTTCGACAAGGGGACTTGTCTTCGTCTGGGCCAGACGAAGACAAGTCCCCTTGTCGAAACGTTGGCTCAAGCAACCTGAGGTTTTCCCCTCCCTTGTTCATTTTTGTGATCGCAAAGGACCATCAACCACACCCTCTCTCTACCATGGACTCCTATAGAAGACAGGTTTTTGTTGGCCCCGAACCGCTATTCTTTATGTGAGAAAAAAGCAGGATGTTCTTGTGTCTATCTCCCGCAATTCAGCAAGACTAACTATTTGCGATTGACCTTTATTCACTACAAAATATTCAAGGTTGAGTGTCTGGAAACTTGATCACGGTAGAAGCAACCTCCTTGTTTTGCTCGTACTGTCGTACCCGACGGCATGGAGCGCATCGTTAGGCCGTCGTCATCAAAATGGTGCGGAACATTCTTTTCCGTCACAGCAGCTATCCAAGATGCATTCTGTGAAGTCGTTGCGTGTATTTATGTGCTTTCTTGAAGATCAGACCTCGGGAGTTTGACCTAAACTTAATTGTGTAATATGCTGCCGAGTCTATACCACACTCTTTTTATCGGAACTCATTTTAGTGGTAGTGTGCCGTTTGGCGTGGCCCATAAAAGAAAACATCAGACCAAGCCATAGATGGCACCTAGAATGCATGCCAAGCTCTTCCCTTTTGTTATACGATGTACTACAACAATGGCCCACAGACCACAGTTACTAGAGGAAATGGAATTGAATATTCACATATTAGCGCATGAAGTAGAGCTGTTTAGAATAGAGTGCGGACCCTATAGCTGGGTTCTAGAGCCATTATCAGAGGGAACACGAAAATACCGACAGACGCTAAATTCGGGTTCGGAACAAAGCTTTTCTAGATGTACATCATGAACTTTAAAGCCTAGGCAAGCTAAAACAAACAAAACAAATCAAATTAGAAAAAATTATTTTCTTATTTTGCAGCTTACTCTCCGCATATTGGCAATGACGACCTCTAGCACAAATATAGAGCAGGTAGTTGACTACCGGCGAAAATGCAAATGTTTTGTGATGGAAGGAAAGGCGCAGTAATTATCTCACTCGCAGCGGACAGCTCAATCTCTCCGTGAGGGAAAGAATGCGGAAGGAGAGAGGGAAAGACAAAGAGAAAAAGAGGCGGGCTACTGGGGGGCTTTGTGGTAATTTCGACCAGGTCCATTAACCTGCATTGACATTGCACAGCACATCGCCTCTTTTGCATTTCGCCTTGATGTCCCCTGCCTGGATTCCATTCCACGAATGGCTTCGCAGTAAGCGCGATAGAAGCAGATTAAATAAGCGGTCAGACCGCACACTGATATGGAGTGGATACGGGGAAAGTATACAACGTTGTCAGCGGCGGCAGGGCAACAGAAGCAGCAGTTGCGAAGCAGCAGCTTCGTAGGGAGAGCGAGTATAAGGATGTCGAGGTAAGAATTTGATTTAAGACAAGTGATGAGTCGTGACTGCCGCGGAATACTGGTTTGTTTGGGATGATTTACTAAAAATCTGTCATTTGTTTCGGTTTAAAAACTTTAACGCCGATTTTCGGCAATTCGCGACATACCGTTTGAACGCCGTGTATTCATCGCTACAGGCAGTTTTCATACATAGTTTCATGTCAACATGTTTTCAGAAGATAGCACTTTTCGATCAAAACGTTTGACCTCATGGTAAGGAAGATGTGCGAACAAAAAGGAGGCGAAAATTTTCGACTTCTAGTTAGTGCTCAGATATTCATTCTCTCAATTTGTAACAACAGTCGCAGCAAGAGGTCATGTCTTGAATAAAAATCTTCTTCGGTACCTGTGCGCTCAAGTCCTTTCGTCGCCTTCGAGTTGGCGTTTCACATAATCGGCACTAAGTGCACAAAATGGACCAAATGCTTCGGATTTAGAATTCGCAACATGCCAATTTCGCGAACTTCAGCTGCGCTAGCAAATTTTTCGTATTCTCTTTTGAATGTAGGTGCATTAGCTAATGTGAAATGTAAAGGTAATGATTTCTATGATTTGCTCATACTCAGGGTATTAAGGAGTTAACGACTTTCTTTGCGCGAGCTTCTTCGCAGCTTCCTCTGCTGACAGATATTTAAGAGCGTTAGCTGTTACTCATCACTTTTCGAGATTTCGGGGGGTCTGCTACCACCCTTAGACCACAGCGCCATCTGTGGCAGCAACTAGAAAGCAGCACGTCTCGCTTTGAGACTGGTCGCGCCATCTACAATAGCATTGTGGACACAACCACCTGCCGTGTGCTTTCTTCGCATTCATATCAGTTCTAGCAAAAAAAAAAAAACAGCTAACGCTCGTTACTTCAACATGTTCCAGACGGTGGCGGCCTTTTTTCTCTGGTCTCCCAGATGCTAGAGTTCTCGGCTATTAAAAAAGACGCGTCGTTCCTTTCGTCGTAAAAAGTTTCGTTCTGGATGCGAGGGTAACCATATTCCTTATTTGTGTCGAAGCTTCCAAATAGCTGCTGCTACTTTTTTTTCGAGTGGCCCGTAGGTGCACTGTTTGCATGCTCTTTTCATGACTTACTGCGCTGTGCGCAGTTTTTTCTGGATCTAGACATAGTAGCCACGGCAACAAGGCTTGGACAGTACAGATAAGACAATACGTGTAACTGAATCCCTGCTGCAGTTCATAAAAACAACTTTTCGCCAACATCCCACAAGCGGTGAAACAAATTGACCTTTCAAATGAACTGCACACAAGCAGCGCCTAACCAAGTACAACTATCGGGAATGCTCGGGGATGTACAGTCTTTGTAAAAATGTCTAAGCTCGTCCTGTGCTCGTCCTGTCTGCTTCTTTTCTATGTCCTGTTTCCTGCGTAGTTTTGTGTCTTCAGTATGTCTTACCAACTAGCCTCTCATCACACACTTTGTAAAAAGTTATCGGGCACAGGTGGTGTGTCTCGTAGCCGCGTAACCGCGTAGCGAAGCACTTACGGCAGCCCTTAAACTATGAATATGTGTAAAGTAAGTTGAGCTCTTTTTCTCACGTTCTGACACCTTTTGGTCTTTAAGGGTGCCGTAACGACTTCATTATACAGCTGAGAAGGGAAAACCTGTTGCTCGGTTACTTTTGACAAAGGGGGTACATTTCTTTTGCTAGCACTCCGTCGCCTCTCGCGCTTAGCTCTTTGCGTTTGCATAGTTTCCCGCAGTCCTTTAAGCTCTTCCCTTCCTGTCCTGTCTGTCTGCTGCATCCCCAAATCGCGTCTTTCTTGTACTCCTTTCCGCCAGTGCTCCCCAAATTCTTCACTAGTTCTCCTCTTACCATCCCCAGTCTGGCGCATCCCTAAACTGCATCTTCCCCCCTCCATTCCTTGTCTCTCGCAGGCTCCCCTCTCTGCACGGCGCCGGCACGAAAGCTCGCGTGAAGGAGGGCCCCGCCAGCGCCATACCGGCGCCTGCCCAGGGGGCTGGCACGCTGCAGCGCCGAACGACGCCCCCCGCTGCCGATTGCAACAACCGGCTGCTGCTGCACGCCAGCAACAACTCCGCCGCCACTGTGGGCTCTCCGGCGGCCACCAAGAACCATACGTCGCCCGCTCCTGGTTCCTACGCGGCTTTGCCCACGGCAGCCAGCAACGGACACAACGCTGGTGAGCGAATCCACGTATTGCCGCTCAATTTCTTTTTTAGGGCCGAGTTTACCACAGCGTTCGAGAGCGTAAGTTCGCGCGTTCTCAGTATGCCACATATTTTCGCAGATGCCAAAGCAAGTGAACATAACCGTTGACTGTTATTTAATTTGACTTAGTCCCACACAAGTAGAGCAAAAAGAAAACTGATTCTTTTGGATCTATCTATCCTACGGAGCTCTTCAACGAGTCGTTTAGTCCTGCTGAGTCAACAATCCCAGTGGTCTCCCCACGGGCATGTTTACATGAAATTAAAATATCAAAATTCGCGAACAACTCACGAGTTCAAACAGGACAGAGGGAGGGCTTCCCGTCGGCACCGCTGATCTTCTAAGCTCTCGGTAACGCTATTGGAGCGCTCCAGGTAAGCCGTATGGCTGGATACCTAATTAGAAGGGAAGGTTAAGCTCTTGCCGATCTGGCCGTCCCGACAGCCGGGCGTCCACCGTGTACAAACATCGCAGCCGTGAGGGCAGGCTCTTTCCATAGGAAAAACAAAAAAAAAATCAAGGAAAGGAAGCCGCAAGCGCGGGCTGATTTCCTAACGCACACCTCTGACATCAGATGACGTCACATGTTTGGCCTGCTCAGCAAGAGACAAAGGACAGTAGTTTGAGGTAGTGCATGACTTAGAGTAAGGAGGCTGTTTGAAATGTGTCAAGCGTCTGGTCTTTAACTTCAGTCAGACTTAGCTTAACAGTTTCTCTAGATTTGCAGCCTGCGCAAGATGTGGAACCTGCGCAGATGTGGAACAAGACCGATTCCAAGGCTTAACTTGTGGCTTTAATAGCTTCAGACGCATGAGGCTGTCCACGCTTTGGTCTTACGATGTTGGGGTGCTCCATGTGAAGACCGTTCGCTTATACGTGTTCTAATAGCTGCTGGCTTCCTAAAGCTACGCGAATTATTCTACATATTATAATATATGCAGTCACAACGGCTCAACTTCACTAAGGGCTCCCATCTTCATCTCCTCTACAAGTTTCAGCGATATCGTCCGGAAGATGACCACTCACCGTACACTGCCACCGTGAACAAACTCCGCATGTGCAGGCATTGGCAGTATGGAAGGAAACAGTAATTTCCTACTCCAGGAAGGGCTAAATTTCATCTTTCCACCTGCTTCGAGATAGCCTTAAAAGGATGTGTTTGCAGAGAAACTTGTTTTTAGAAAAAATGATATCACGCAAATTATGGGTGTCATCCTTGACTGCATATGTTGATATAGCGCCTCATATCGCTCCTACTTGTAGAAGGGCATCTTTGGAGGGCGCATTTCACTGGTGGCTTTTTTTGTGTGTGATTTGAAGTGGATGGAGCCTGGAGTGCCCATCTTTTCCGTATAAATCGAGACTGATGTGGCAGACGGCTCGCGTGTGCCACGAAATTGATGATTATGATTTATGATTATGGCGTCAAGATTATGAGTAGTACAATGAGGCGTTCTACAGGACTAAACTCGTTTTGAACAACACAACGCGTACACGCTTGCTCGCTCGCTCGCTCGCTCACTCACTCACTCATTCACTCACTCACTCACTCACTCACTCACTCACTCACTCACTCACTCACTCACTCACTCACTCACTCACTCACTCTCACTCACTCACTCACTCCCTCACTCACTCCCTCACTCACTCACCCATTCGCTCACCGAAACATGCTCTTTTATAGAGCAATCTGTCTGAAACAAAGACATACACCCTCATCCGAAAATAAACCACGCTCGAACTCCTCCGAATGAGGACCGAAGAAAGCCACATTCAACGTGTCTCGCCGACATCTGTAAAGCTCTCCCTTAACGAGAGCGCCAGATTCGCAGCGTTTGTTTCAAAGTGCCCTTGTTATCGCAGGCTTCCGAGGGCTTGCTACTGAACGGCCCGTCGAAGCACGAAAAGTAAATATTTCAGTCAAATAAAAGCAAAAGTTACTTTCGGGTTTTATACTGCTACACTTGACAAATGGTAGCAATAATAGAGCCAGAACAAAGCGCGGAAGCTGTAGTGTAACAGCGCAGAGAACAGAAAATTTTTAACTCTGCCACTTAATCCGGTCATAACACTCTTCACAGCGGGAAAGTAAGCTTCAGCCTTTTAGTTTGGCTTTAGAAGACCCATTTTGTGTCTTTTCAATCCCCGATCACGCTGTTCTTTGTTTAATCAATCCAATATAGCGTGCGACCTGCAGGAACTTTGAGACTGTCTTCGCTCTTTTGGTGCTAACTTTTGGGTTCTGAATGCATCACACTTACCTCGTCTACAGCACATGTCTTTGCTGTGTAACTTTCCACACTCAGTATTAACGAGTCTCCTGACAATGGTATTGTTTCTTCTGTTTCGTGATGGTACTCATGCAGGTTTCTAGGAGCAAAGCGGCGCCTGCGCTTGTGATCAAATCCGGGCCTTCTCCTGGGCTTAGGTCATAGAATGCTTAGGTCATAGAACCCGTGTCGAGAACTTCCTCTCTTTTCGTTCTCTGCGTTCATTCTATGCAGTTTTCATAATGAAAACACAATATTTATCGGACCTCCCTCTACTGTCCTTCAGTTCCTAGCTTTTTAGATCGCAAAATCTACTTAACGTCCAAAGCTACAAAATCTTTTTCACTGCTGAAGCCTGATCTAGTAATAATAAGAAACAAAATATGTTTTGCTGCTATTGGGTTTCCAACCCTCGGCGGCGCGAACAGGTAAGCGTGGCCGGTCTGTTCACGAGAGCACAATGCACTGCAATGAGAGCACTGCAACACACTTTCGCGCTCTCCATTGCATGCCGTCGTCTTCAGCAACTAATACCACTATCGAACTAATATCGCCGCCAGACGTTCCGAGGACTCAGCAAAGCAAAACCATGGGCCAACCAGGCTAAGAACATGCTTTCACACGTCTACTCCGCTTAACTGCGTTAGAACACTACCACCTTTTCATTTTTAATTTTTCGTGCCCTTTTATTTTACAAAAGCTTCCTAAACAAATTGTGTAAGATACGATAGCGATAAAGCGCAGTGTCAGCGAAGCATGGGACCTGCAAAGGATGGCATCTCCATTAAGTAATATATCCGAGCCCAAATTTGTGTTCCTGCGTTTTTTTGTTGCTGCACGGTAAGAGACGGGTGACCGTGGGAGAAGGGGCTTCTGTGGTTTGAACGGACACTACAGCGCACAACTCGCTGCCTTATGGTCTCGCAGTGACCTCTCGCGTGTCGGTGGCGAACCGACTGCAAAGTTGTAACTCTGTTTGACATGTATATGCTTACGAAAATTATACCCGAAACTATAGGGCAGGCAATGGAATTCGGTAGATTATTTTCAGCAATTTCGTATGTTTGGTATTCAAGGCACTTTACTTTCTTCTATGAAAAATAAAAAAGACCTACTCAGCCGGAAGCGGAAACCTGGAAATTTTACACCTCTGTTCTTTAAGCGAAGCACTTTTTTTTTTTTACTGAAATTGAAAGTAATAAGAACATTAGCGTATCTGTAGCAGTTTTTGGCTTGAGACGATCCCACACACTTAGTATGTGGCCCGGGCCGGTTAGGTCAGAGTTTACTCTCGCTTGAGCCGGGACCGGGCTTGTATTAGAGAAATTGGGCAAGGCTTGGGCGGGTAAGGGTAGTGGTTAACAGTCCCGCGCCGGGCCCGGACCAATAATTACGGTCCGTGCAGTGCTCTAATGTGTGTACGCAACAAATAGCAAGTGACGCTAAAATTTGTCACGCTTTTTTCCGACCCCACGTCAACGCTACGCATGGTGCTGCCATCTATTAGCGTATGCCAAATGTTGAAACGTCACGTCATGCACTTCTGCAGCACTTAAAAGCAGCGTTTACGTGTGTATGTGCATTTTTTTTTTTTTACTTTTCAGCTTGCTCAAAGCCAATTTTGCATTTCCGCGTTTTCTTCAAAGAATGTGTGTCCCCTGCGGCGCCTACCACGTCCTTCGGCGCGTTGACATTGCTTTCAAAGCGGAATCGCCGACACTTAGCGCGGGTGAAAACATTTATTATTCTCTGACTAAATAAAAACTGCCGACCAGAACCGCTTTTAACCTTTTTATATTCTCCTGTCTTTCTTTGCAGCTTTTAATTTGAGAGATGCAGCTTTCCATTATTAACATCTTACTTATGAAGGCAGAATCAACGTCCTCTTGTGAAACATGTGATAGTGCGAGATTTATGGATTTATTTTGCCCATTTTGTGTTGATTTCTCACGAACCCCAACTGCGGTTCTCAATTGTCTTCTTAAGTTGATCTCTGATGGACATTCCGCACCCATGGCCGCCAACCCAAGGACTGGTCTCGCACTCAGAAATCGCAGCAAATGTAAGAAAAGACAGAAAAGAAATAATCAGTCACTGCTCAAAGACAGCACAGTACATTTGTGCTACCCACAAGTGGAGTGAAAATTGATGAAGCCTTCCTTACCACCTTTCGTGTTTTGTGTTGTTCGACTCTTTTTAGTCTCAAGCGTGCACACTAGAAGTGCGTAAGGTTTCTTTTATTTTCTCCGGCAGTCTCACTTTCGAACACGTGTCGTAATTCTTGCGGAAACGCCCGTAATTACGCCCCGATGACGACGTGGCCATCGCGGGGTGCAACGACCGCTCTCACACACTCAGCCTCCCTTCCCACTCCCAAGTTGCAGCGCTGCATTAGACTTCAGCGGTGTGCGTCACCTGTTTTCGGGAACTGCTCCCTTTCCCTTCCTTAACCACCTCTGCTTCACGTGGAGATTAAGCCCACCTGATCCTAATCCCTGGGTAATGAATAGCGGCCCCCTCAGTCCCACCCGGCCGTGAGGGAGCTCTTACCGCGTTGGCTCGAAGCTCGGTGCGACGCTTCCCTCTCCCTTACTAGCCTCGACAGCAGGGGCGCTACTAATCTGAGAGCGCCCCAGCTGGTTCCTCCTAGCATGCCCCAACGAGCTGGGGATGCAGTCGTAGTCTGCGCCGCCGAGCGTACTTTCATGCGCATTCCCATAAAGGACCGGCTCTCTCAGAACTAGGTGTCGCTTTGGCGCTTGCCTTAAAGGGAAACTGAAATGGTTTTCTGAGAATTCGAGGTTATTCAAGAATTCGAATTTATCAAGCTTTTAGATAAAGCATGCAAAGTATTTTAGCACTAGCATTTAAAATGGTGACATAATGGTCGATTAAAACTGCGACAATGTTTAGGCTTCTCCTCACTACGATGGAGGAGTGCAAGGAAACTCGGCAATGACGTCATTGTTGCCGAAATTTCAGATGTCCGCTGCTTACGCCTGCATGCTGCTGCGCGTCGCCAGATGGCGCCAAACAATGCATCGTGAGCTTCACCTTCGATGGAGTCTGTTTTCTTCCATGGAATAACCGCTTCTTCGCTGGAAACGTAGTGCCGTCATACGTGACGTCATTATCGGGGCCTCTTCCCGCCGCTGTGCTCTTCAGAGAAGCTGAACGCCGACGACGACTTTATTCTGCGATTACGCCACCACTTCAAATGCTAGAGCCAAACGATTTCGCGGGCTTTATCAGCACATTTCGCACTTTCGGCCGCCTTAAATTCATCGAATTCTAAAACAGCTTCAGTTGCCCTTTAAATGCACACGAAGAGGAACCGACGAGTCAATACAGTAGCTCTCGAATTATAGAAATTAAATTACTTTCTGTGGAAATTTTTTATGCAATGAATTCCTTTGGGGTGCTAACTTTGCAGTAAAAGAAATTATTTATTTTAAAAACTACCTATATTAAAATGGACAACTGCTTGTGTCGGCGAAGTTTTGGTTGTTCGCATGCGAGTTGGGGCATCTGGAAAACAGGAACGTAGTGAAGTAGAGCCTGTCCCAGAAGACCCATAGTGTCCTCTTGTCCGGTCGCTGCTTGTGGGAACACGATGGGTACGAAAAAGTACACGCGTCGCGAGCATTCCCAAAGCAGCAAGATGCAAGGCTGTGTTTGGCTCCCGGAGGGGCAGATGGCGCACTCCAGAGTTCAGGATCAGAGTTACTGATAAGTGCCTAAAGTTTCGCGCAGGTCGTTGCCGCAGAAGCATCGAAAAGCCGCGTTCGGCGTTTACAGGAGACGCTATACGGCGTAACTCGGACGGGGAACTCCCTTTTTTTTCCATTTTTCATTTTTTTTTTTGCATTTATTTCCCAGATAGATTTTGACGGGCTTGAAGGCAAAA